>NW_010511393.1:443-23402 GCF_000687285.1 Phaethon lepturus
GGTGGTTTGGCAACTGCGTCAGCCAATTCTCTCAGGACCCTGGGATGCATCTCATCAGGTCCCATTGACTTGTACATGTTCAGGTTCCTCAGGTGTACTCAAGCCTGATATTCTCTGACAGTGGGAGGGACTTTGCTCCTGCAGTCCCCGTCTTGCAGCCCATCCACTTGAGAGGTGTGGGAAGAGGGATTGCCAGTGAAGATGCAGGCAAAGAAGTTGTTGAGTACCTCGACCTTCTTCTCATCCATTGTTTCTAGTCTGACAGTCTTGCTCATCACAGGGGGTTATGCTTTCTTTGACCTTCCTTTTTTGTCTGACATGCCTATAGAAGCCTTTCTTCTTATGCTTTGCATCCCTCGCCAAGCTCAGCTCCAGCTGCGCCTGACTCCATCCTTCCACAACTGGGCAGCGTCCCTGTACTCATCCCAGGATACCTGTCCCTGCTTCCACTGCCTGTGCATTTCCTTCTTGCCCTTTAGTTTGACCAGCAGGTCTCCACTCAGACGTGCCAGTCTCTTGCCTTCCTTTCCTGATTTCTTACACCTGGGGGTCGAGAGTTCTTGTGCTCTGTGGAAAGTGTCCTTAAAGATCTGCCCGCTCTGTTCTGCTCCCTTGTCCCTGAGGGCAGTTTCCCAGGGGGTCCTATCGACTAACTCCCTGAAGAGCTGGAAGTTTGCTTTCCTAAATTTCATGGTCCTGACTTTACTCTTCACCTGCCCCATATCCCTTAGGACTGCAAATTCCACTGGTGCGTGATCATTGCAGCCCAGGCTGCCTCCAATCTTGACATCACCAGTTAGTTCACCTTCGTTGGTGACCAACAGGTCCAGTATGGCATCCCCTCTGGTGGGGCTGTTACCTGGCATAGCAAGTTCAACAGCAATTGAATCAATCTGAAGTGAATAGCCATACTACTGTCACTGTTAACTTTGTTTATTAATTTTCAACTGTATTATCACTGTGCTGAACTAGTGAAATTAGACAGTATTGAATTCTGTATCTTCAGCTGAAGACATCAATATGGATTTGGTGCTTTGCAAGCAGGGAGTGTGAGATGAGACTCCCTAAGGAGAAAATGACAGTGCTAGTTTTAACAAGTGATTAAAAACTGTCTTTTATATTAATGAAAAGGGAAACTTGTACATCATAATATATTTCAGATCTTCCTATTCAAAGATGTTTGCACAGTCCCTAATTTTGTAGGGCTTTGTTTTTACATACATTCAAATAGGATAGAAGATCGGATTTCTTTTCGTTTTCTAAGTACTTGCACTCTGATGTACTGAAGTGTTATTCCCTTGTAACTTTAAAGACCTTTTCAGAGGTAGTGAAAGGTCCATGATCAGAAGCTCAAGGCTTTGGAGGCCTTGTTGTGTCTTACTATCTGTAAGGTACTTTCCACTCCTCTTCAGACTCCCAGGCAGCAGTGGCATGAGTAGGGTGGTCATCCTTTATCTTGTGCTGACAGCTGCCCATGCAAGGTCTGACTGCATGGAAAGTTCACACTCCAGCTGGAAAGCCTGTTGGCTCCTTCATGGATTGTCTCTCCAGTCTGGTTGGGACCAGGAGCAGTGTCTCACAGATGTGTCGTCACACATCTCTGAACCCATCCAGAACCATGGTAGACCTCAAATAGTGGCAGGTGGTATCGTGGAGAGAGTTGACCTGTGCTCTATTCTCTACAAGAAAGTATTTCATGCCCTAGAGGGTCTTTTCTTCTGGCAAATCTCACTGGGACAATCAGTCCCGGGGCTTTTTAGAATAAGTGTTGCTGATGGTAAATAATGTTATATTTATGCTACAGATACAATGTTTTTGTATTTCTGAAGTCCCTTGCAGTGTTGGTACCTTGGACTTTGTAGCCCTGATTTAGTATATAAGAAAACAGATACTGGCTATAAATGCAATGAGACTGAGTGATATATTTTCATTGTCCAAGAACACATGGAAAGTATAGAAACAGTGGGAAGTGTTTTTAACTATCTCCAGGCTTAAAAGTTGTCCAAGGTCTTTTCTTAAGTGCCTTTTTGGGAAGACTGATCAGCAGTGCAGATAGCTTTCTCGCAGTAATAGTAATAGCAAAGATACATAATGTAATATGTATCTTTGTATCTAATAAAATAGCAGAATGAAAGCTAAGGTTTTGTTTCCTTAAAAATTACTAATATTCCCAGTGATTTCATTGCACTTATTTTATCTCCCTCAGAATAATACTTATGAATAATAATACTTATGAATATATGCTTAATCCAAGGTATGATTTCTATGGGGAAGCTAAATCTTGCTTCTTTAACTTTAGAAACAATAAGTTTGTGTCAACGTTTGATCTCATAAAGCCCAGTATATGTTAATGGGTGAAATATGTTTCCATTTCAGTTGGTTATTTGGAAAATGTTACCTTCAGGCTGTTCCCAGTCTAGAAATATAACAGGTATCACTATCCAATGACTTGAATCATTGCAAGGTGCAAGTATATAAACTGAAAGAACAGTTTAAACCATCAGGAAGATATTGGATCTCAATCTTCTGCAAAATATGTTAAATGTTCCTGTTTCTCTAAATCAGATTTCACCTATTGGTAATAGTGAGACAGAAGAGAGCTTCTTCTAACTCACTTGGTTAAGGCCAGCTGGAAAAAGAAAACAAGGAAGGGGAGAACATACAAAAATTTGAAATGGAAAAATGTCTTGAATTCTTTAACAAGCTTTTTCCTTCTGATATTTTCCCCATGCCCTAGGGCAAAGGCAGGTGCCCTTTGCTGGTTATTAGGGCAAGAAATAGCCACCTGAAAGTCAGGTTTGGGAGCTCTTGACTCTGCAGTCAGTGTTCATTGAACCTTTGATAGGACAAATAACAAAGACTGTTAATATTCACTTGCAGTATTTTTTTTTTCCCACTGGATCGGATTAGAGGCAATTTATTAAATATTAGAACCAAAGCAGTTGCTTTTAAAATAGCTGTGTAGGAATTGTTGCCTTTTTTCTCTATTGATACTCAAGTCATCTGAGACCTAGACTAAGTACTAGTTGCTAGTAGCGCTTGAGATGGCACTGCAAGAAGTTGCGAGATGTCAGAAGACAACAGTATTTACCCTTAGGGACGAGGGTAGAAGTCTGACCAGGCAGTTTGTTTATATTTAGCAAACCCCTTTCTCTGCTTTTGTAGAATATTTATCATACATTTATTTTTGTGTCAGTTGATAAGCCGTGTGCTGTACAACAGGAGATCACAAAAGACAGACATGAATAAAATCAGACATGCAAGGAGGTAAGAAGGAAGTGAAATAACTTTTCTTTTCATCTCTCACTTGTCCTTAAGCTGTCACTGGATAAGTATCTGATATGATAGGACTTGTCTTCAACAGCAAAAGAGAACGTAAACTAGAACGTTCTGGTTCTTTGTGGACCAAAGAAGGGTGGTGATTTGCACATGCACTTAAAGAAACAAGCATCTGTGAGAGTTAAAAGGTAATGATTTAAAATAGTTAGCACGTCCCCAAATATATTTCTTAAAAATACATTTTAAACATGACTTTAAGACACAATAAAAAGCTAATAGATGGGATGAATAGATATGAAAGCAAGAGATTGTCTTTGGAAATTTTTAGAACAACTTTAGTATCACAATAGCTATAATACTGCATGGTTAGGTCTACTTTTGAACTTCTTACTCAGGTGAATCATTCAGTGGACTTACAGATTTGGCTGGATCCTGTCCTTCAAAGATTTAAGCACTTGCTTGTGCTTTAGCATAATCATTTTACAGAGATTTAAAAAAAATAACACTTTGAAGTGTGGAGTTTTTTAAATTTTCCCTTTGTCTTCTGATTTGTCTCCGTAGACTGATTTTGTTGAGAAAACCTTGAATGAAAAGGGACACACGTATCTGCAGATGCTTGGACCTAAATTAGAAAAATTAGACCAATGCCTTTAATTTAAATTCTTTTTAAGCATTTTACTGAAACTGGTATTTCTTTATACTATCTTCTACTGCTCTTAATCCATCTGGTAGACGAGCCAGAGAGTTTATATTTGGACCACACTGCACATGTGCGTTGCAAAACTCAATCCACAGGAGCTGTTTAGTTAGTGAAGACATTCTCAGGTAGAATTTCTTAAGCTTATTGCTAAGGGCACGCTAAACACAGGGTAACTGTGAATATGTTGTTGCTATGCCAATTTACATTAGATGGAATCTGAGCCAGGGGTAATTTCCATGTAGCTTGCAGATGGGTTATAGAACTATATGAGAGAGGATGAATAATTTATGTCTGAGTTCACAATATTAGACCAAGAACCAACTCACAATTAACCTATTCTTGAAGCCATGGGAAAATTCGCATTTTGGTGCATGGTAAATGTATTTATTAATTGAAAATCTGTCAACGTTAAGTTTTCTTGGGATTGCTAATTAGCAGGTTAAAATATTTTGGCAGTGTGAAAAATCCTGTATTTTTATCTTGTAAAACGTATTTTGTAGACTGTTGTTTTTAATTACTGCTTCTGGGTAGGAGTTAATTTGTGACACACAAACTGTTCTGCAAGATGTCAAGGGACACTTTGTGCACAGGACGTTGGTTTTGTGTCTAGCTGAGTCACCACAGCTGCAAGTGTGTCCTGACATCTACAAAGAGATGAGATGAGATGAGCTATGAGCTATGAGCTATGAGATGAGTCCCTGCAGGATCTAGCTATCCTTTGGACATTTCCTATCATGGACTGGAAGGCAGAATAGTAACCTTGGTTCTGCCACTGTTGTGCAAAGATGATTTGTCTAGGCCTACCCTGAGTCTGAAGAGGAAAAACAAGGGAAGGAGAGTTGAGGGGAGGATTAATGCCTAACTATTCACACTGGGGGTGCACTGATGAACCCAGAGGTCTATTTAGAAACAAAATACTCTTGCTATTAGCATCCCAGCCATCAGTTTAAGAGGTCTGATGTCGTAGCCACAGGCTCAGTGTTGCCGTTTCAAATCCCAGTGCTCCCCCACCACTCCAATCCCCAGGGAATAGATTTTTTTTTTTTTTGCCAGAAATGTTCTTCGGTATTCGGAGACAATCATAGAATCACAGAATCTTTGGGTTGGAAGGGACCTTTAAAGGTCATCTAGTCCAACCTCCCTGCAATCGTATATTGTTTGGAGGTACAGCGGGGCGTGGATGACAGTGCTGCTTAGAAGTAGGGAGGGGGAACAAAGGGGATTAAATGACACTCGAGGCTGTTACAAGGAGCAGGACTGAATGCTGCCTTTACAGCAGGAGTGGCCGGGTGGTTAGTTGTGCTAAAGATAGGAGACTGCTCTTCGTTTTGCTCCCTGCAGAAGATCTGCCTGGTTGCAGACACGCTAGCGGAGTGGGAACACCTTGCAGATGTGCTGCCACGCCACAATGAAGCGTGTAAACTGAGGTTGTGTTCAACCATTGTTACAGACAACGTCCACGGAGTGTGCACAGGGATGTTGCAGCTTCTCTCTGACTTTGCTGCCTTTTTTATGTTCCCCTAGAATCTCAATTTATAACACTACCTGCAGTTACTCCATTATGTCTTAACGCTAGCCTCCAAAGTAAGTTTCCAAATTCTGGATCAGTGCAAGTGAGAAATGACCTAAAGGACATGGGAACAGGGCTGAGGTAAGTATCAATCTGTGAATTTCAGATCAAACTTCCAGCTAGGAAATGCAGACTTCTATAGCACAAGAGACTTTTGGTAGAGCATCGCAAGGTACTTGGGAGAAGAAAAGAAGAGGAAGAGTTACTAAGCCTCAATTTCTTTTCTACTGCACTGTTTTTGGAATCGTATTTTAATGTGTTTAAGATGAGCAACAGAGGTGATTACCTGTTGAAAACGAGGTTACCACCAGCTGTAGAAAAAGTTTCCTTCTTAGATTACAGGTTTTGACATATAAACACTGTTGATTTTATCTGAAATGGTACTCAAGCATTAGGGACTGTGCAATCTTACCAAGTTTTCCATGTTTCAGTACGTCAGCAGCTGAGCCAGATTAGTAAAAGGCATTTGTTTTGCATGCAGAACTTCAATTTATTTTGTCGTTCATTGCTCCCATTGATTCTGGTGAAATAATGTCAGAGACGGTAGGCCGACAGCTGCAGCTGTGAACCGCGGCACTCACTCCAAACGTAAATGCGACACAGAAGGACTAACCCCTCCGCCCCGCGTGGCCTGGAGGGTTTTTTTCAGGAATAAAGCAAGTAAGTGCTCCCAGGAGCTAGGGAAGTGAGCTGGAAGGGGCGCTGAAAGGAAACCAAAAGTAGAATTTTTTACTTCTGTCACTACAAATAGAGATTGCAAGGCTGGTCAAAGATTTTAGCTAAGCATATTTTAATTGAAAATACCCTTTCAGTAGAATTCACGTTGTGCTAAAATGTCATCTTTGTTTTTCCTTAGATGAAGGATTTTTCAGATACAAGCAAAATGTGTCAAATCATACCTTCCTTTTGCTGCCCCCACAATTTCGAAATTGAATATGGTATAAGAATTCAGTTCCATTTTAAAAAATTACCAGAAAAACATTGTTTTCCATACAGTGTAAGATGGGCATTATCAGGGACATTCGTACAGAGGTTTCCTATCCCCCAGTCTGTTCAGGGTGCGGGGTGAAGGAGGGAAGGAAGGTCTGCACAGCTGAGGCATGGGCACTTACTCAGGTCGTAAGTAGTAGTGACAGCTGTGGCCTGATGTGCTGATACTGCCCACGTCCCCTCCCCTGGGCGACCTGCAGCCAGAGGATGTCCTGGACGTCTGCGTTGCCTCGATGCACCTAATAGACGCTGGGCTCATGGGCAGCACGTGCTGCTCTTGTGTTACTCGTTTGTGTCAGTTCACATACTCCTCACAGGAGTTTTTGCCCCTGAAAATTACAGTTAGGACAGAGATGAGACAAGGGACAAGTGGAGAAAGGGACGAGAGAAGAAAAGATGAAGGTTTTGTAACAAATGGGTTCAATGCTTTGCAATGCTGGTGGCGCAATGGAAATGCAATTCCATGTTGTGAAGTGGGGGAGACACACCTGAGCATCCTTGTGAGGTAAGAGAGCCAAACCTTCCCATCTGGTTTCTTACCTCTTTCCTATTCCCTTCCGAATCACCAGGAGCTGCAGGTAGGCAGCGCTGGATTTGGCCAGGGAAGACAGATCCTTGCAAGCCCCCAGACTGCACTGCACTGAATGGCAGTTCCTCTGGCTGGTGTGCAGACCTTGGTTTTGTGAGCAGGAAAGAGGCAAACGCTGGAACTAAGTTGTTCAGAGAGAGAATTAAGATCTTTCATGATTCAGAAAGGCTTAGAGTTTACTGCTGTGCAAACTGTGAAGATGTACCGCAATCCGTAATTGAAACGAACTTATTGTTTAACACATTATCTGATGCTAAGAGGGGCAATGAATATTTTTCTTGGAGATTAAAATGACAGAAAGGAGGGTGCTACAGGAACTGTGAGTATGTACGTGGATGTAGAATGGCATATATAGTAAGTCTGACAATGGTGCAATAGTAAGTGCTCAGATACTTGGATTGGATAGGGAAAATGTAGGCATATTAATGTTGGCATAGATGAACTTTCAGAGAAATGGGAATGAAGCATCATCTCATAGGTATGTTAATTTATAGGAATGTTAATATATAGAAGTCAAATGAGGGAAAAGAAATTGTGATATAAGGTGGAGCAGACTGCATCAGTGTAATTAAAACTTCCAGTCAGATGTACTAATTGATTTTATGCTGATAAATATATCCTTCCCCCAAACATAGTTTACGTACCCAACTCATGTGGCTGGAAAACTGATGCATACTCTGAAGATATAAACGAGCCCTTAATATTTTTAAAAACTTTGTGGTCTGACTTAGCTGAATGTTATAAAGTGTTTCTGAAAGTCTCATACGTTAAGTGAAATATTACAGTGCTAGCTGAATTCTCAGTATCCCTAAGCAGATCATGAAAGCAATCTATTGCATTCAAAGGATAGTGGCATGGGACATTTTATAAATATATTGAAATAAAAGCAAACATGCTGTGGCTTGATGATACATCTATAAAATATAAGTCCACGTGCTTTTACCTGAGGGAACAGCAGAGATGTGTCTACAGTTGCATATCAAGATTTAATATTCACTAACAGCAAATAAATTAAATCTATATACAGTGAGAGCTGTGCCAAAGAACTTGTGTTTTTGTTGTATAGCGACAAAGCTAAGGACAGTTTGTAAATAAATATGCCAAGGAATCCATTCACCACTCCCCATGGGCAGGCAGGTATTCAACCATCTCCAGGGAAGCAGGGCTCCATCACACATGATGGTTTCTTGGGAAGACAGAACGCCTTAACTCCGAATGTCCCTCCACCCCTTCCTTCTTCTTCATCCCAGCTTTATGTACTGAGCATGATGTCATATGGTATGGAATATCTCTCTGGCCAACCTGGGTCAGCTGTCCTGGCCGTGTCCCCTCCCAGCTCCCCGAGCACCCCCAGCCTGCTCGCTGGCAGCCCAGCACGAGAAGCTGGACTGTCCTTGGCTGCTCAGCAACAACTCAGAACATCAGCACATTATCAACATTTTCTCATCCCAGATCCAAAACATAGCTTCACACTGGCTTCTGTGAAGAAAATGAACTCTATCCTGGCTGAAGCCAGGACATTTTGAAATCTAAATCTGATTTATTCCTACCCTGTTATTGATTACTTAAAGCACTGGAAAGCGTGGCTCTGACCCACCAGGTTTTTCCTGAAAGTGATGGGGAAGCAAATATACCCACCTCGACAAATCTCTCTGATTCAGCAGAGGTGGATGGGTCCTAAAACTGGGATACAATCTCCCTGTCGATTCCTGGTGTAAACTATCCTGAGGTAGTGACAAAGCCCTCTTGTGTCTGGTTGAAACCTGCTGTCCTCGAGGATGACCTTGGTTTGTTTCTCAAACCCCCACACCTTGCAGGTCAGTAAATGGGTCTTCTGGTTCTCTCCTTTAACTGGTGTATACAAGCAGCTTTAGGATAAGTGCTGAATGTTCCCAGCAGTGCAGTCCCAGTGTAAGGATAAACATGTATGGTTTTCTTTTTATCTTTCTTAGCTATATGCAAAGAATAAATAACTTCTGTATGTAAAGATACAATTGCTTACCCCATGCCTACCAGCAGTCATATCCAGTTTTTTTCTTAAGCATTCATAAAAAATAAATAAAATTTTGCCCAAGGACCTATTAAAAATTGAGTAGCAGCATATAGGATTTACTCCACACTGCTAGGCTTGTCTGGGCAAAGCCACTGTAACCAACAGTTCTTTTCATGATCACTGGTTATTTATTTTTTCCAGGTGCTTGAAAATCGGCTATTTCAGTGTTGCACTGTGCCAGTTCTGTTTCGAACGAGGAATGTACACAGTTATCATGACTGAGTGAGGTTTTCATCAGTCTAAGTAGAACTGTGTAGTAATGAGCGTGGGGTACGGAGCACATCCTGCGGCACTGTGTGGGCTGCAAGCCGAATAAGAAAGCCTTTTTATGTATCAGCTGAAAATTAAGAAAAAAACAGCTGTGCACTGACTGTTCTTTGAAGAGGAGGTCTACAGAAATTACCTTTCCATTAAGAAATGCAGGCAATATAAACTGCTCTTTTTCTTAGGAGGACACAGTGAAATCTCACCCTTTGTGCAAAGGTTTTGCCTTGCCTCCTGCCACGTGTGCCGACCTAGTGCTTACTGATCGCCATAAACAGACGTGGCTTGAGGCACGCTCAGTCTGCATTTCTGCAGCGCTTGACTGTCCCAGTGCTACTTTTGGACTTGACTTTCTTCATTTAACCTGTAGACGTCTGTTCTTAGCTAGCACACGACATTATACCATCATACCTGAATCAGGAAAATGTTTTTCTCTTGATTTTTCCAGCGGTCTTCTTCAAGGTTTCTTGGAATGGGCCTCCTTTTATGTGTGCCTGTCCCAGGACACAGTATTAAAGCTTATGGGTATCTAAGTGCTGTATATGCCAAATGCTATAAAATTCCCACTTTTGCCACTCTAGATTCTTCAGAAATTTGGGGGGAAAATCCTACAGGAATTTTTGAGATAACTAGACCAAAATGAAGATGTTGGTTACTGATAAACGATTTATACTTACAAAATTTCTACAAAACTGTCCTTACTCTATCTACTGAGTTTACAACACTCCCTTATTCTCATCTACGTAAGAACTGAGATTTTTTTCGCTGTTATTGTGATTTTCCTGTTATGTGATTTTCCCTGTTATGTGATTTTCTGCATATCACCTTCTTTTAAAAAACTTCCAGGACCTGTTTTTTTTTCTATCTCTCATGTTCCCCAGTTGTTTTATCTGAGGCAATAGGGCATGAAGATAATTTCAACAGAATGACCCTTGGGGCTACAGGTAGGAGTGTCCACACTTGAGGACTCCTGGAGCACATTTCCAAGGACAAGCAGTGCACAGAGATAAAGGCAAAGCCTGGAGCCTGCTGGGGAGAGGGGCCAGAGACTTGGAGGGACCATCGTTATATAGGAGAAAGTGGGCTGGCTCTCTTTAAAAATCTGAACCATTCTAGATCCCCTGATGTAAACAGAACATCTCTCTAGGATCCATCCAGTATTGTTCAAGAGGTAGTACTTTAATAGATTATCAATGTCAATCATTATGAAATCCTCAGATGGAATAAGCATCTTTTAATAAATAAAGGAAATAAACTTATTGTGTATTTCTTTCTTCAGTGCTTCCATTTTAATTCAGCCCTCATTTCTCTATATCCATATTAAGATATCAGAATATTAATAATATTCTGACAACACATCTCTAGATCCCAGTTTTGACACATTTGTAAGAGTATCTTCTCTAATTATCTTTAAAGTCTCCTCTTTGCAGTCCATTGCTGGAGGCTATTTGTTGTCAATAGCCAAAATGAATTAGAAAGATGAAATTTGTTTAAAAAGTTGGTGATCACCATTCTTCCTGCTTGTACCCTAAAGCATCGCAACTGTATGCAAGCCAGAAGAATTGATTCTAATACTGAGCCTAATGTGAATGAGTCTTTTTCTTAAGTTTGATTTTTGTAAATTTCTAGATTTCAGATACAGAAACAGGGCTTGACAATGGTAAATTTTTTTTTCACAGCATGATGAAATCTGTATGATGAAACCAGCTTTAATTATTCAGTTGGTGCCTGCAAACAGTTGCTTAGTGATTGGTGGCCTTTCTGTTCAAATTTACAGTAAAACTGATTGGTGGGCTAGGTCACTAGCTGGTTTAAGTTGGCATGACTCTGCTGATTTAATTGGTATGCATTAAGTCAGTCTAGTTAAAAATATCTCTGTGTATTTAAGAATAGTATGGATAGCTTCTATAGACAAGACAATGCTGACGGATAAAAGAGGTATTTCATATGGTTTTCAGTGTACTAGTTTCTCTTTTACAGATGTGTCTATTTTCTCTGATTGCTGTGTTGAAGAGTACTTAAAATTAGCACTACAGCGTTTTTACTTTTGGAAATTACTAGGTGAAGCTGATCATATGGTAACTCAAGAAGACGAGCCTGTGTGGTTTGCACTGAAAAGCATCACATATATTAATTCCTAATTAATTGTCATTAAAGTAAACACCTTTGTGTTTGAGTTCATGATTCTTAAAAAAATTTTTTGAAGGATTTGTGTAGTTAAAAATTAAATAAAAGTGCTCTATTGTTTAGTTATAAATATTCAAACTGAAAATAAAAACACATGTTGTTCTCAGTGGGGGAGAAAGTGTCAGGAGAATAGATTCATAGCAGCTTACAGATTAATCTCCTAAGCAGAGACTGGTCTGTGCATGTGTTGTGGAAGCAGCTTTCCAGTTACAGGGCACCAGGTGGTCACCTATGCTTGATTTAAGAAGCAAACACTGCCACAAATGCTATTAGTAGTGTGTCATGAGATTAACTCCCCATAGTACTTGCAATATCCTTGAGGTTTTTCCCTAAAGCAGAACAGGGCTGATCACCACCTCTTAAACAATGAAGAGTTTAATCTTTCGTTGTTGTATGCGCATAACTCTCATCGGCATTAATAGGAGTTAAGCGTGCACATAAAGGGAAGAATAGACCTTAAAGTTTTAAGTAATCATAGTGTGCTAAAGGTTTCCAACAATTTCACAAAGGACCAGGACAAAATTTTACGACTATTCCCACTGCGTGACATTAAGTATTTTCAGAGATTTGTATTTTTGAGACTAAAGCGGTGATTGAGGTTCCAAGATAACAATGAAGATTTAGGAAAAGGTAAGAAGACTTAGCTGCAAGAGACAGCAGGTTCTATGAGGCAGACCTTATATTCAATTAAATGTTCTCCGTTTCCATGACAGGGTGAGATTTTCTTTCTTTCATTTTAAAGTAAATAGTTTTGATGTGTAGTGAGCATTGCGCTGGACTTCCTGGGAGTTTGGTGGACGTTTATCTAGCTAGAGATGACACGGTTCTCTTCAGTAGTATCGTATCAGTGGATATGAGCTATCACTGTTTCTTGTTCATACATTGCAGTATTCACCACTGATTAGGGTAATTACTTAGTCAAATTTTAGAGGTTGAGTATTAAAAAATACTGTCTTTTCAAGATAATGTTTGGGCATGGGTTTGCATTTCCTAAAGATACGTGCCATTTTTTCCCACCCTCCCTGTTTTTGATCTTCTAATTACAGGATAGCATTTACTTTTTCAGTCTTACAATGTAGTCCAGTTGGTTGTACTCAGGCACAACATCAGGAAATGTAAGGCCAACGACTGGAGGGACTACTTTATGGCTTGTTTTAATTCCAGACTTGAAAGCCAAAAGAATGTTCCCTTTGTGCTGAAACATCTAGCTGGCAGGTGCACCTTCCCAATTTCTTCTTTGTAAAACCTGGCATTAATTAATAGTACCTGCCTATATTTTACACAGAGGCAATTGATTTCATATTACATTTCTAATTTGTGTAAAAACGTGGAGAATTGCGCACATCTGTAAAGAGTCAGAGGATAAAGTTTTGAGGCTTTCAAGTGAGTCTCTCTTGGCAGAGCAAGGTCGCTGCCTTCGGGTAGAACTGCTCTTTTAGACCAGGAAAGCAGTTGCTGCTAGAATAGGACAGTGAATTCACACCCAGAAATTGATTAGCAACCCTGCTTATTGTCGTGGCTTTGTCACTGGCTATATGTAAAGCAAAAGAAAAGCTTCAGGCAAGTTGTCCCATTGAGCTGGGAAGCCGGTCGGTTGCCAGGGGAAAAGCTTAACCCCGGTTCTCATTAAAGGCTTACAAACAGAGCATCTTGTTAGGTTTTGCAGTGGTTGCAGAGGCTCAGGGATATTCCACAGCTGGTAAATTAGTTGGTAGTAATAACACGTTTAACAGAATTAAAAATTTCTAAAGTACACGAAAGTAAGACCAAGTATTAAAAAATACAACTTTTCCACTGTAATAGAGCTATTATGCTTGCGTGATATCTTCAGGAAACAGCAATAAAGCTGTGGTATTACTGGTGAAAGAACTTCACAGTTCTTTAAAGAGCACCACTAGGTAAATCATGTTTAAGGAGGTATTTTGGCAAACAACCTGGGATTTTTATTTTACATAATAAATGTTACAGTACAGTGTCAAGGGTAGGTTATAAATTGTGGGGTTTTTCCCAGGAAAACTTATTGATTGCCAGAACTATGGGAAGATTCAACTGTAAATAATTTTATATACTGCTAAATTAGGTGCCTAATCTGGAGTGCAAGGCTCCTTGCAACAGCCACTAGTGCTTACAAACAGATCTGTCATTCATTATTCATGGACTGCCAAGGCAATGAAAATGAAATCTTTCTCTGATGTGAACTAGGAGGCAGGATAGAAATTATATATAAACTGAGAAACTTCAAAAAACACTTGTTAAAGAAAATGTGCTTGAGGGAAAGAATGGATTCCCCATGTATGAAACCCCTTTAGGTTGTATTAATTTGTCTGACTTTCAACAAAGATAGCAGATAAACTTAAAACTAAACTGCATATGCAGTAATGACCCCAAGACCAGAAATATCCCCCAGAGGATTTTAATTGGAGATATGGATTTGGCTTCAGCTGCCATAGTGATGAAAACCCATTAGTAAGTAGGCTGTGGCAATTTGGAAACATTAACAGAGACCTTCTGAAATGATCAAAATTCAGACACGTCTCCCTGAAGGGAGGTAGTAAAAGACTAAAAGTGTAGAGATGTCTGCGAAGAGGAAAGGCAGACTTCTGAAATTATTTTTTTCTGAAATATTCATTTCAGTACTTATCCCTGTGCTGCACATTTTGCATTTATACCAGTTTTTCCCTGATGCTGCTGTGCCTCATTTTCCATATGAAGGTGATGAAGGTGGGAGTTGCGGTGAAGTGCAAGGAAGCATCCGCACAGAATGCTGCAGAGAACGGGAAAAACTCTGAGCAAACTTCCCTTCCCTGGCAGTCAGGATGGTGAGGGCAGAGTGGTACAGCCAGGCACTGCAGCACAAGGAGGTAAAGTGGAAGGATGTAGAAAGGAGGTTTTAGCAATGGGCAACATTTGAAAGGAAATAAAGTACATTTCACTGAGGTTGTTTGTTGGAGGGGGGTTAAATACAGGAAGGATTTTGGCTACTTGCTTCTATTCTATTAAGGTGAAACATAATGCTGATGTTCTCTATCTTCTCTATCTCTTTTCAGCGTAGGTATAATCAGAGGACCTTTTCCATTCCTCACTGAGCTCAGTGACAATTTTCCTATGGAGTGCACTTGGATTTGACTTAAACACTATGTTACTTAATGCAGATTGGCACAATCGTGTTTTGTTATAAGAAGTCATTACAATAAATCTGATGTTTGTTTTCTGTAAAAAGCAGCCCTTGGAAAAATTCCCAAGCACTTTTTCTTTGATGCACAAATTTGCTTATCATCTTTAACAGCCCAGTAAATGGTTTTGTTTGTAATGTGAATATACCAAGCGCTTGGTATAACAAAAGAATACTTCATCTTCTAACCAGTCCTGTGAGTTATAATCTATGGTGCTGTTCAATAAACAGTGGAGTGTGAGGAAAAGAGCCGCAGAGGTATTGACAAAGTAGTATTTCTTCTAAATACGGTTTTATTTGGCTATTTGACAGTTAACACCGAGTTGGGATGTGAGAGAGAGATTCCTTTTCTGAACAACTGAGCAAAGTTAAAATATCACATTGTGGGGACTATTGCAAATAAATTATACTGGGGGGTGTTCTGCTCTGCTCAGGATTATTTTAGTTTCTGGGTCCGAGAAGTTTTCCAATGGTAAAAGAAGAAATTTCCTTCTTTCTAAACAGAAAAGGTGGTTTCTGGAAGAGGTCTGGCGTCACACAGCGCTCTGTCTCTTCCCTGGTTAGTAACACTCCCAAAAGCAGGCTCAGGCGAGGACTTGCATTGACCTTCAGGACTGACGAAGTGATGAGTCAGCTCTGCACCACTGCAGTCTTCTTCCATCGTGGTGCGCACTGGCTGGCGGTTTCTATGCAGTACGGGGGCAACGTGCTCCAGATCCACGGCTCAGTCCTGCAGCATATCATCAAGCTGACCTTGCCATTTTCTATGCATTGAAGATTTAAGGGTGGGAGGGAGGTTAACATGAGAGAATGAAAGGATTACAGCCTAAAAATATAGGGCTGGCCGTACTAGACATGCCATTAGTTTAGTAACTTGCTGTTAACAGCTTTTTAAGAGTATTACTTGTAACAGAGATGCGTAACTCAAGACACCTGCTTACAGAGAATCTCACATTTGCCTACCTGCCTGCCTCAATTTTATGAATTACAAAAACTAAGAGAGGAAAATATTACATTGCTCTGCGTTTGCCTAGATAGTCCCAAACAAATTTCTCACAAATTTCAGTGGGTGTTGGTTTCTGTTTTCTGTTGCCATTTGTAGCTAGAGCTTCAAGGTCTGCAGTTGATAACATTATTATTTGCTAAATAGTATAGAAATCCAAATAGCCCAGCAAATGGTTTATTGGAAGAATTTCAGCTCTGCAAAGTAGTTAAAGGTGACCTAGGGGATCCATCTAAAAGAATGATCCATTATGCATAACTTTTTAAGTATTCAGTATTTTCTAATGCATAACATAGTTATGTACCTTTTAGAACCAAAAGGATTGTGTAGCTGCAGCACCCTGGTTGGCTTCTTAAGATGCAGGTTTCTGTTTCTGTATAACCTTGGAAATTCTATTTTAAGGCGTTAAAATCATTTCACACCTATCGGATGTGTTCTAAAGATAAAATTGATTGTGAAAGTAGTTGCTCAGAGATCACAGTTTCTCTAGAGTTTTAATCTACAAAATCGATATGTGGAAATATTCCTGAACAAGATGAAAACATGCATTTCAGGAAGCCACTCTGAACTGTGAATATTTGTGAGAAAAATTATCCCAAATTTTTTTTATATGGAGCATTAATAAGTGCTATGTATTACCTTGAAAATAATGAAAAAGGCTATACAATTTATATAAAAAGGCTTTAAAGGCAAAACAATTGAAGAATAAGACATAAAGGTAAATACAGAGTTTTCCATGTTGATGAGTGCAGCAGTCTTCTAGCTGTCTCTGAAACCTCTCATTTCAAGATTAGAAGGGTGATTCCTGAGGGAGATGGTGACTTTGGGTAAATGAATTGTTGGTGAAAGCCCATGTCAAGCACTTGGGATGAGATGGGGTTTTTGTTTCTCAATGCCACACTGCCTACAGCCATGCTATTGAACAAGGCAGTTGTCAAGACTAGGAACATTGCATGGCCCCATCACTCTTCCCTCTCAGCCATATATTCAACTGCCCTGCTCTCTAAACATTCCTTTTTTTTTTTTTCTTGCTTTAATTACAGGAGATAATTTCTTGGAGTAGGGTCATAAAGCTGCACTCACCTGTCTTCAAAGCATAATTTCAGCTGTGCCAGTTCAGATTTATGTCCTTTGCTTGCCATCCTCTCACTGAAATTACAATGCTGCCAAATAGTGTCAGAAAAGGCTTCTGGGATCCGAGCTTTATCCACCATGTGGATTGTAAATGACACAGGTCAATGAAAACACAGAAATAGCAGGGTTCAGAGACAGCCATGCCTGACTACAGCAACAATTGGACATCAAATGAGAAAGCAAAGACTGCTGCCAGGGTCCTGTATCTCTATGCCAACAGGTTAGGATATTGGGCAATTCCCCCAGAAATACGAAATCTTAGGTATTGGGACTAATTGGTTACTGTAGGGTGGATAAGGAATGTTTGGTTTCCTAACCAGAGAAATATTCCAATAATTAAAGACAGTCACTCACTTCAAGAAAAGGCTTGTCTTTTTCCTGTCTGTAGCAAATTTTAATGCTTGATAGCAATAACTTGCAGCTCAACTCATTGAATAGATTGGTGCTGTTGACTGACTACTGGATATATTTTTCCTTAAGCAAAGTCAGGGGTGAACCCAGTTATCAGGAGCCTTGGATTCCACTACTGTTGCAAGTTCAGTATATAAACAGGAGGTATATTCTTGTTCTCTTTGACTCTGATTTTGAGGTCTTCAGCAATCTTGGTTTTAAATTTCACTTCTGTCCAGAGTCTCAGTGAAATCAATACTGAAATCCCTAGGGTACTTGGTTCAGTTTTTGTGGCATATCCCCTTTTTGGGAGGTAAACCTATTTTAGTAGGCATTAAAAATATAATATATAACCTATTATTGTTATTGTGCTTTAGACTGATTTGCTTCAACCTTTTTTTCAGAGTTCTGTTTGTAGTACTACTGTGTCCAGAAGAGAATTTTAATCCTTTAGCAGTCCTTCATAGAGCCCTGAAATCATAAAAAAAAAAAAAAAATCAAGAAGTATGTGAAATATACTGTTTCTGAAGGTGGGGAATGACAGTTGAGGGTAATAATTTGTCCTTGACAGTAACAGATGGGGGTGAAAGACCAGCAGTTTGCTTCCGCTTGATAAATGGCTGTACTTTGGCAGCAAATTAGATGTCACACGGAATTGGCACATGGTGCAAGGAATCAATATTTAGTGTGAAAAGTTGAGACAATTAGTCGGTTGATCAGCAGGGTATGTGAAAACGTGATTTAATGCCTTGGATGTACTTCAGGTGATTTCAGTGGGAGTGGGTTTCAGCGCGGTGGGATCCCCTGCCATCACTTGCAGCTCTTGCAGCAGCTCCTCGCACAGCTCAGTTCATAGGTCTGCAAGTGCGAGAGATTGGAGCGTGAGGCAGAAGATATGAATCCAGCTACGAATATTAGTGCAAACAGCTCGGCTTGCTTTCCCTCACTGCACTTCAAGAGTCCTGAGCAATGGTTGGTGGACTGGGTTCCTGTACGGTAACTGGAGGCTGGATCTTGCAGTCACTGTTCAGGCTGCATCATCATCTTCTGCCCAGCCTTCCACTTTCAGTGCTCTATTATTACCTGGAAGTACAAACCCACATGAGATCTGGTGGATGTGAGATCTGATGGATAAGGACTCATCCAAGAACTAAAAGGAAATTATATGCAACTAGCCTTATTTCGTTAAATAAATGTGAGCTTAAAAATCCTAAAATACAATATGCTGCAGGACATTGCCTCTCAGGCCTTGTAGTTTATAATTGTTGCAAGTCAGATGTGAGTAGGAGAAATGTTTAACTATCACCAGGTTGCAGCTGAACTGTATGAAACTTGAATATGAATTCCATTTATGCAGGGAGAGGATGCAGCTAATACAGGGATGTATGCAGAATCACAACACAGTTTGGTATTCCAGCAGATCACATGCAAGAAAGATAGCCTAACTTTGTGGAGACAACACATTCTTTATAAAAAGCACATAAAATTAGATATGAATCTGAACTAACCATGTGTTCAGAGCAAGCAGGTTTAAATAATTACAAGGAAAACAGTCACACTTTGCAGTCAGTGTCACTCTTCCAAATCTTTGTCACCGTCAGAGGGCTCAGCAATATTAGTAGAGCAGACTTTTTGTTCACAGCTGTCACACCAACTCAGCATCCTAGCAGCTGTGGGGTTTTTCACCTAGAAATGCATAAATTACTCTAATATTCATACATATATAAGAGTCCTTGGTGGAAAAAATCACTATACTATCCTTGCACCCAGCTGAAATTTAAGAAGTCATTGGGCTGAATTGAGCCCTGGAGGCAGTGAATCTATCTTCTCTGATGTAAATGGAGTTATGCCTGTGTTATGCACTCCCCATCACATCAGCTAGTTACAAGACTGAGTGATTAGCCTCTGCAGCCCCCAGCATCACCTGCAGGACTTGTCAGACTGTGCCTGGAAAGGGCTTTCTGAAGTTCTGCTCTCGCAGCTCAGTGCCTGGACATTATACAGCCATTTCTCCATCAAGACTGCAAATCATTTTCTTCTTACTTTCAGATATAGAACTCCAGATTTTTACATCATCAGAATTTGCTTTGGCAACTTTCTAAAACTCACTGCCTTGCTTAATGATGTACACTTACTTATTTCTCCAGCTTGCAATTTAGGTAAGCAGGAAACATAACCTCCTCTGATGGCCCCGTCTCAATGGAGAAGGTGAAGGAGATGGAGTGCTCCATATAATTTATGCAAGTTTTCTTCAGATAATTGATAATCTGCTGTAATAGGGGATCTTGATCCTTTCTCCTTGGTCTGGAATCATTCTTGCAATGTAGTGCCTTCAGGTTGACAGTGGGGATGTTTGGAGGCTGGTCACAATTACAGCATTATTTGACAATTTATGCCCATTGATCTTTGTGTTGAAAACAAGGAAAAATAGATTTATTCAATCAGTATAAGAAATAGCAACCATAAGGTGACCAGTCATCCACAACTCTAAATACTCTGTTGGTAACATAGAGCAACCATGCTGAACACAAGGTTAACAGGTCTTTTTTCAAGGACCAGTTTGAAGTCCCCACTAGAAAAAAAGTGAAACAATGAGCAGTTCGAAGTTATTTAAAATATATGGGCTATTGCATTACTGTTGGCTAGGCAAAAAGCTCCTTTTTTCCCAAAGGAATTTATTGCTTTAAATATATCATGTCCAAGGGATATGATAACCATCTGATAACCTTCATCAGACATGGTAAATCTGAAACAGTTGTAGTTGAGATGATTCATGAACATCAGATATGGCTTTCTAGCATAGTGACTGGCAAACCCCAATAATGAAGTCTTTCAGAGTCTCAGCAGCTCAAAGACTGTCCTCTATTCAGTGGTGAAGGTCTTTGTTGCGTTACTCAGGCCACTTACGTCTTTGCTAAAAGCATATTTTCTTCTACCAAATTAATTAAATGTAAAAAAGTGTCTGATATGCCCATGTTTTGACCTTTTGTGCTTGGATGCATAGAAATGGAGTGTAAAACCACTCCTCTCTTCCCTCACCTTGCCTCCAAGACCCCTATATACTCACATACATGAAATCCATAGCTCCTAATAGTTTTCAGTCATCCAGCTCTTGCTTACCATGGATGTAAAGGTAGCAAGGACTAAAGCTTTTAAGATGTTACTATGTGTGGATATCAATAAACAGGGTATCGTCCTGAGTAGGAATTAAAATACACCAAGCCTTTTCTGCCATCTATAGTCAGAAATATCAAGGAAGAAGGTTGCACTTGCTGTTCCTCAAATGCAGCGTTGCCCTGTTGGGAAAATGTCTTTTCTTCAGTCGTTGTATTTTTCTGTTAAAGATGTCTTCTCGGCACTGAAAAACACACTCTAGGAATGGATGTTTTATGGTTCATTTTGGAGGATTTTTCTCCCCTCAATGTCAGAAATTCTTCCACAAGGCAGCTGGGAGGGCCTTGGGCATTGGAGCTACTTGCAAGTGCAGAGCACTGAATGTTTCTAGCTGCAGAGAAATGTTTCGCTGCCTAGTCATGGCTTGCGGGAAGTTTTGTTAGCAAGCCTTGCAAGTTGTGCCATCTGCTAATGCCACCCAGCATGGTGACTGGTGTAACATGGGCAGTCGTGTCTTCTGACAAAGAAACGATACTTCGTAGTTCTTTACAATGAAAAAGATGTTTAAAGTTGCCAAAGGGTTATATTTGCATGCCAGTTCAGGTATCAAACAGCTATCATCTTCAAGGAGATGGTCTTGTCCCTTCACCCTTTCTGCCAAGAATTATCACAGGAAGGATTTGCCTGCTTCCTCTGTGTTCACTTTATGTAGGAATGGCATTGATGGGGAGTGAGTGTTGGTGTCCATCTGAGGTGGTCGGAAGGGTTGATTGGAACCTCTCTGTTGAGTAGCTTGTTGCCTACAGCATGCATCCCCATGGGCTGGTGTTACACAGGCATGTCCAGTAAGTAGAAGTGTGTCAGTAGTGATCCTTGGTTAAACAAGACTTGAAGGAGGTCTTGCTTTCTTTCCATTGACATTCATCTACATTTTGTGTTTACACAATGTTAGTATAATCATTGTTAAAAGTGATCATTCTGCTATATTGGCCTGAAAAGATCAACTGTGCAAGTTAGAAACCTCTTCAATCACTTCTCTAGGAAATGTTACTGGCACCATCCCATCTCAATAATCCCACTACAAATATCATTGATATTTGGCCGAGTAGGGAAGCAATAGGATCCTACGGCCATAGGAACTGCGATGATGCATGTGGAAATTACCCTTTAAGCAATTGTCATATGCTGTTTCTCCTCTCTGTTCTGTTTCCGCATCAAACAGCTGCCAAGACCCTTTATTCATATCTGGTTTTAATCTGAAGCTTTACTTAATAAAACCAGGGATGAGCAGATACTTAGATTTCTTCCAAACACAATTACTATTTATTTCTGAAAGTCGTTAGATAGGACTTTGACTTCCTGTCCAGAAACTGTGAGCAGGTAAAGTCTATCCACCCAACCACTCTGCACAACCTGGAAGATTCTTCCTTTCTTCCTCTGACACGTCACAGAAATGTTCTGTCAAATGTGGTAGAGATGGGCTACAAAAATCCAGTAGAGTTCATTTAAAGCAACCCCAATTTTCTATAGGAATCTCAGGTTCGCCCACTCCATCTGTAGTTCAGTAAGTAGCACTGTCTTGCCAGATTGTGAAATGCTGTTGGTGCTTTCTGTTTGATAGTGATAGTTCATTTGTTTGATAAATCTGTTCCTGTAGAAGACTTCCTTTCATTCCAGCTGAGCATCTCAGGGTATCAAACTGGGAAGTAAGCATGTACAAAATGGTAAATAGTTTTGATAAATGACATATTTTTTTATTCCTCAAGCGGTGACATGGGGACGGTGTTGCTGATACCAGCAAGTAGCTGCAAACTTCCCAAGTTTGACATGGGATGGGAGCCCACGTAGCTCACACGGTACCAGTGCTGGGTCCCCACCCTGTGTGATAAGCAGTAACACATGCTGATGCTGAGGAGTGGAAGAGGGAGGCAGTCGTGCGTCCAGCTCTGAACAGGCACCATGTACATGGTGCAGACCTCTATGCCTGCCTCTGGAAACCAGTCTCAAGGTGCATGAACCATGCAACCACTGGGGCTGGGTGTCTGGCCCACAGGAGCACAGGCTGTAAGTAACCACCATTGTGCTGGTCAGCTGGAGCTGTAAGTCGTCCGGCCAAGTCCGTCCCAGCTCTACAGACACATGACTTGGAGCAGCTTCAGTGAAATCCATAGTGGGTGCTTTGAGTCAGGTGGACATTATGCATTTTTGCATGTGGATAATTGCATTTTTTTTCTACCTGTGTGTAATGTGTTAATGTCTAATCATATGTGAGGCTTAGTCTGGCCTGAAGCAAAGTCTGTGCTCTGTGTCACCAACTATTAAGCGAGAAATTTCTGTGGCAACTGAAGGGTGACAATTTCTTTTGTTTCCCTACCAACGCTAAAGACTAGAGTCAACAAACACTGCTTAATCTCTTAATTTGAGGGAAATCTGCAGAATAACTAAAATATCAGATTGCAGAGCATCTTCTGAAGGAGTCTGGTAACAGAACCATCTGGATGTTTTATTAAATGT
>NW_010511393.1:23420-23902 GCF_000687285.1 Phaethon lepturus
ATTCCTGCAAGGAAGCAGAGCTATAAAAATAAATTTAATTACAAATGGTAATGCCAGAACTCGATGCTGCAGAGGGAGTCCTGCCCTCCTCTCCTTTTCTTAATATACAGTCTGTCTCTTTCTTTGAAGGGAGTACAGCAAAAAGAATATGTTAAGACAACTAGGTTTCTTCAAAGGGATTAGATTATTATCTGCAAGTCTCTAAGGGCACTATCATGGACAAGAGAGTAAACGGCAACACGGTCTCATATTTTAGTAACATAACTTTTTTTTTCGTTCGCCATCACTTTCTATCATTTTATTATAAGCTTTTATGCATATAAACTCAGAACTTCCCGGGAGCAGAAGCGAAAGAGGCAGCACAGTGGGAGCTCGGTGGGCGAGGGGCAGGGCAGGAGGGCTGCAGGCAGGGCAGGGAGGAGTCGGAGGAGTCGGCAGGGCGTCACTGGCGCAGGCAGGACCCGCTGCCTGGGGGAGGGCTG
>NW_010511394.1:0-16936 GCF_000687285.1 Phaethon lepturus
CACCCATGCCCTTCAAACTGTCAAAACCCAAAGCTGTTGAAATAGGGACAATTTAAAATTTTTATTTGCCTTAATTTTTGAGGTGTTTGTCTCATTATTTTTTAAAGTGTTGATGATACTGTGTGTCAGCTGTAGGAGTCTGCTTAGGCTGTGCTGCGGGAGGCCCCATGTTGTGGCCTGTCCCTTGCCGAGCAGCATGTGGCAAGGGAGACAACACGCTGCAGTTACAGTAAATAAGAGCTGAGGCAGCTATCTTAAAGTCCCGCCTAAAGCAGTTAAGAAGTGCTTATTCTTCTCCATGCTTAAGGGTGGGATGTTTTTGAGAGTAAAGCGCCAAGCTAGAGCTAGGGCAGTTTGAGCTCAGACCGCTGGGAGTAACTACTGCATCTGACTTTTAAAAGATTTTCCTACCTGTGAAGTAGTGAATACTTCCATCTTCTGTGCGATCTGCATAGCGAAAGAGTGATGCAGAGACACTCATTATATGGTAGGCTCTGCTGGCTAAAGAACAATGTTGCTATCGCTGGCAATTGTGTTCAGTCAGTTTATGTTGACTGTTTCGCTGTCAATTCAAACAGTTTAGGAATAAATTAAACTCTCAGCTTTGATACAAAATCAAGACTGAATTTCTAAACTCAGTAGTTGCAAAGAGTGATGTAAAATATGAGTCTAATATATCCTGAATGTTTAAACTCAAAAGACAACTTAAAAGAACACCAAAACTGCCTTTCGTTTCTTATACTTTTTTTGGTGACATAAAAAGTTCTGTCTCAGTATAATTTGGTGCCAGTTTTTGCGGCCTTTCCATTTACGTACCTCTGTCACGTATGGGCTTGAAAACTCGGGCCTAAGACTGTGTGTTCACTTTGCTCTTGTCTTGAAAGCGTGAGTAAGTAGAAATTCTTAGAATTGCACAACGTTAGTAGTCCCTATTTTCTGGGGATCACTTGCCCTTTTTTTTGTTTTCCATGACAGGGCACCAGAGGTACTCACAATTTTTCCTCTCCTGAAACAGCCTACTGTGTGTATGTTTTATTTTTGATAATGCTTTGAACCGAGAATAGTCTCTCAGATGTTGTCTGTGATGGCAGGTGTGCAGAATTTTCTTGATACTGATTTTCTTCTGGTAACTACTGCTGTTTTTTCGTGTTAGTCTTCAAAATTCAAATTGGCCTTGCAGACATCTGTTCTAAACGTTTCTGCAAAGTAATTTTCTTGGTTCAAAGCTTGATCATACTTTGTACATATCGGCTCTTTTGTTGTGCCATCTTTACTTTCCACAGCTTCTATGTCCTGTTCTTTTTTTCCCCCTCTCCTTTTGTAAATTGAGGCTTGCCGCCATCTCGGATTGACCTATGATGTTTCTAGGATGTACTAGCTGAATTTTTAATGTTTTTACTCTACAGCTTCCCATGAGATGTATACATCCGTTTTACTTCTTTCTTTATATTTGTTGTGGTTTTTGCCATGATGCTTACCAAAGGACTCCATGAGTGTGAAGTTGAGTATGTGCTGATTAGTATATTCACGTTTTCTTGTGTTTTGTGACTGTATCTGCATGTACCTCTGGGTTTACACTTTGATTGTAAATTTAGGGGAGGGGAGAAATTCTTTTTTACGTATTTTTTCAACAGCTATTACAACAGGTTTCTGATCTGTGTCTTATAGGTGTTACCATAATAGTACTACAATAAGAGGCCATTAACAGTGATTGGTTTGGACGTGTTCTGAGAAGGACTAAACAACACTGTAATAAAACCATTAGTAGTTATTTTGCCTAGGAAAGAGATGCCTATAGAGAGATAGCAGTAGTTTCTTTCCCCTAGTGATTGCTATATTGACAGTCCCTGTGAGGAAATTTATGATATTAAATGTAGTCTGCTTAGGAAGTGATTAATTTTGGATTATTATTTTGTCCCTGAGGTAAAGCACTGTCTTCTGCAAACTATCTTAAAAAAAAAAAAAAAGGTCATTTTAATTTGATTTATTATGGATAAATTAGGTTTAATGAAATGCAGTCAGAAACCTTCATCCTCCAAGATAGTGTATTTTATTAAGCTAGAAAGATAAGATCATAAAACCAACAAATTTGGCATAAGGTTTTCCTTTCTGTTTGTTTTCTTTAGCATTAAAACCTCTACCGAAAATTCTTGCTCATCATAACAAGTGCATTTAGTCAGATAGTCAGCATCTTTCATTGGTTTGAGGGCTGTGAGTATTGCATCTTTCTCAAGTTCTATTTATTCATTCATAAGACAGGATTCGGTCCCATGGAGCATTTTCTTATAGGCTAGCACATTTAGTGGGATATAAGCATCTTATTGGTCATGTGTTGGAAAAGCTATTTTTCCCATCTACTGCAGTAGCATCAAACCATCATTTTTCACTTATTTTAGGACTTCTGTTTTGTAACTGTGTATTTACAGCTCATTTTTTCATTATAGTTTCCCATAACTATTAAATAAGAGGCAAGTTGTGACCGTTGGTGAAGCATATTACAATGGTAATGTTTTGTAGCTCTGTAGCATTTTTCATTTAAGGGACTTACAAGCATTTTAATTATTTTATCTCCACAGAATCTACTGTAGATGAACATTATTATTCCTCATTTACCTGTGAGCAAACAGGATTGTGAATAGCTTTCAAGTAAATAAAACAAGCCCCAAAGACTTGGGGAATTTCTATAGTGGAGAATAGAACTCTTCCCTTGTAATCGTTGCAAATAGTGATTATTGTTAGTTACACTTGCAGCAGAAGGGGGCCCTAACAACTCATAGAAAGTAGCAACAGAATAAATGTACAGGCAGCCCTTCTAGATCAAAGCTGTTCTTTTTACTAACAGAGTGGATCTTTATGAAGAGCTGATCTGCAAGGAATCAGTCTGTGTGGGAGAGAAATTGTTGGAATACTTGGTGTGATGGGCATGAAACCCTGCAGGTTTTTTTTCCCCCCAACGAAAAGGATAACTTTTGATTATGGCTATATATGAAAACTCAAAGTTGGAGCAAACCAACTCGAGCAGTGAAGGCAGTAGATGTGCAACTTGATTGTCAAAACTCTGTGTGGATCCTCTCCTTAACAGGTAAAATGGTCTCTGTTCAAAGTATCTTGATCTTCCTTTGAGGAATAAGAGCTTTCATACTTCAACCACAGTCAGATTCTCACTGCATGATTTACAGAGGCAATTTAAGGTAGTATGACCTGTCTGTCAGAGGTTATTAAACTTACACCTCTACTAATAAATCAGAGCAAAGTCACCTGGTCTAGCAGCCATGGCTAGCAACAGTTCAGAGCAGGAGACTGTGCACTGAAGGTGATCAGGGGTGCTAGCATGATTTGTCCCATTCCCTGAGCTCTGGCTGTGGGAACATGTCCCTGCAGCTGGGGTCAAATTGCAGCCTTAGATGGGTGTTAAGCTATTGCAGCTGACAGTCATCTTGCTATAAAATATTAAATCTGGTATACATGGTTGATAATATATTTTTTTGCTCCAAGAATTAAACTTTTAAAGCAGGTGAACTGTGGTTACTTAACCATGTTCTTGGGTATAATGGCCAGTGTAAGACTATTGTATATATACTTACACTACTTAGTAAACGTTATTTGCAACTGTTTGCAAGATATGTGCTATGTGTTACTAAATAGCTTAAAATCACTTGGTTTGGCAAACAGTTTAGAGAAACTGAAATACAGTCAAGTGTGCTGCAAGGTTGGTACTGGTGACATTAAGGTCAGATCTGGCTGTGTACATAGAAAAGTATTGATTTGTTGCAGTAGCTTGTGCTGGGAGTAAGTATTGCTTAACACCCAACTGGCATGTTAAACTAATCTTTGATATATACAGATAAAAGAAGTGAAAAAGAGCAAACTGGAAAATTATCTGATCGTTGATACATACGAACAGGTAGGAGGAATCAAAAAGAGTTTGTGCATTGTATCACCTTAAGTTTTACCCAGCTAGTATAGCAAGATAGTTATGCAGTGAAACATAAGTACCACTATAGCATGCTTGAGAAGAACTAGCTGGTATAGTGGAACCCTCAACAATCAGTGTTTGAATCCTCTTTTAAAAAATCTGCGCATTTTAATTTTATTTAATAATCAAAATACTCTTCGGAGTATGGAAAGAAGAATTGAAGAAACAGTTTATTTTCTGTCCATATACTCAGCGAGTGCTGTTCCCTTGGTAAGTTCAGTCTTTCTTTTAAAGTAATGAACTCTTATCCATACCAGTTTTTCTGTGTAATTTCTTTACATTAGCGTGAAACCAAAGCATTTCTGATATGCAAGAGAAGAGTGGAAAGCCAGGCCCCAAGGCATAAACAGGAATATGTCTGTGAACCTCAGGAACTCTCCCTCTGGCTTACTTTGTAACCACAAGTAAGTCTTATCTAGTTGGTGCTTTCCATTTAGGCCTTCTGCTTTTTATTTTGATTCTAAGGCTAGAGACTATTTGATATGTGTATCATCTAGGATACAGCGAGACCAAACAGCCAGGAAGATAAAAGCAGGTTAAAAATGAAGAAATCAGAGGTCAGTCTTTTCACTGTAGTGATACTGTTAAGTATAGAGAATCACAAAATTAAAAGATACGGAGCCCAATGCACCCCTGGTGTCAGTTCACTAATATAATGACATAGAACACAAGCATAACATAGAACATATAATGACATTAAACATAATTTGGCCATTTATATTTAGTGTGATTTGCATAGGCAGGCAGCTTGAATTAGGTGGCTGTGAAAGGTGAGCTATTTCATGCAAATCAGTTGACGGTGCATTGGTCTGGTCTGAGTGAGAACAGCTGCTAGCTCTGGCATTTCAGTAGCACCAAGTCATAGATAGGAAACATGCTTAATTACATGCATAACCAGTAAAGCCAATGGTCAAGCTCATCCAGAGTTGAGGATGTGTAAGAACTTTCAGAACTGTCAAAGTTCTTAATCTCAAGGGGCCCTTATGGGTTGTTTTCTGCTTCACAAAAAGTGTGTTAAAAGAAATTTTTAATAAAAAGAAATACTATATTTTGCAGATTTTGGCGGTTTTTTTCTTCTTTACTTTCTGATTTGCCTGTGGACAATCTTTTTGAACATAACAATCCAATGCCATTGTACCTTGCAGAAAAGAAAAGAACCCCACAACACTACTGGCTAAAAGCACAGAGGTCAGTTTGGCCATTTAACAAACAGTTGATTCAACTGTCTGACACTTGAATAGACGCTTGCTTCATTCTTGATCTGATGGTAGGTCATTCAGAGTTTGTATTGTCCTTATTATTATAGCTGCTTCTTTCTTATTTTGAAACTGTGCTGCAATGTATTCTATTGGTGGAATCCAGTTTTATTATGTATACAATATCTTTACTTTCAGTATTATTGTTAAATGTTTGTTCTTTCTTGTTATATGCCAAGGTAAATTGAACTTCTGTTATCAACCACTGCTGTTACCAGGTCAGGTTCATTAGAAGCTGTAGGAAAAAGCACAAGATAATTCTCCAGGTGTTTTTATTAAATGTGATAACTTGCTGAGGAAATAATGACCATGGGCAGAGCTGTAGGTAAAGAAGGTAGGAATTTTATGAAATATTTATAAACCTTCTCCCGTTCCTGTGTGCACAAATGGGAAGTAAGCAATCCGAAGAAAGTTATCCATAGAATTATAATAGGTCTTTCCTCCCTGTTCCCATCCTTTCTCACTCAGCCTCCTTCCTACTCTTGTTATATGAGCTTATCCTTCTGCAGGTGTTAGAGAATATCGGTTGGTTTGAGTGTATTCATTTTGTCTGTGAGCATCTCTTACGTGCTCTTTTTTTTAATTTTCCCAGAAATAGGGAAATAAGGTTGTATTACTTGAGAATACACTGTGAGCCCTCTAGTGGTACTTTCTTTGCTTTAGGCAGTGTTAACTTTTTTCTTTACAGCTGTGCTTGCTTGAGGCGGAGTCAGATTACCGTCTGATTAAACGACTTGAATCTTCCTGACTTTTTTTTTTAGACTGATTTAATGTGAGAAGGAATATTCACTGGTATACCTGGGGGTTTTGGCACCGCTGATAGTGAACTCACATCCTGGATGGCCAGGGCTGGTTGGAGCCACTGTGTGGACATAAGCGTTTACTGCGGAGCCCCCGCCGGCACCTGTGATGATGTGGGGACGCTGTGGACACTCTGAGCCTCCATCCAGCTGTATTTAACATCGGCGGCATGGTACGGGTCAGATGCAAGCGCTGACTAGGATGAGCTTTTACCTGTGGGGAGACCAGCTGCAGAAACGTTTGCTCTGGTAATCCATTTTTCTAATTACTAGATTTGCGCTCCCTCTGCGTGTGTGTAATACGACTGCGCTACCGAGCGCCATCGGGTGACGCAAAGCTGCTCTAAAACGTGAAGGTGCCGAGCAGGAGCACCCTGAAGTCACAGAGTGAACAAGCGAGTGAGAGCCCGAGGCAGTAGAGAGCCGATTTCTTCTAGTACTGGCTACTCGGTTTTAATGTTATAAAAGCCCTGTATGCCTCTTAGAAAAGCAGCTGGAAAAGGGAGAGAATGCCATCACTGTTTCTGGGCGACACCTGCCTGTGATTTTAACGCTTTCCTTCCCGGCACATTCAAGTCGAGCCTGTGCAAAGATTTCCCAGTACTGCATCCTTCCTCATTGGATAGATACAGTCAAAACCAGTTCAATGCAGGCTTTGGGATTTTTTCAGCACGTTCACGGAGTATACGTGCTCTAAATGCCTACAATACAGAGGAATCCAGCTACTTCTAATGGGATGCATTTGCATAGGGGAAGAATTCCTCATTTAAGATGGGTAATAAGCAAACGATATTTACTGATGAACAGCTAGATGCATACCAGGTAAGATGTCTTCGTTTGCATTAGGGGAAGGAAAGGAGTAAACTTAATATGTTTGTGGTTTTTCTTTGTGTTGGGGAGTGTTTTTTTCCAAATGTAAATGAAAACTTCCTTTGTAGCCTGCATGCCTGTATTCTACTCTTCCTTCCAGCAATTGTAATAGTATTCTAAGGCTGGGTTGTTGAATATACTCAGTTTAGTTCCCTTTTCTGTATCCATGGAAAACAGTCAAATCCTTGATGTCTGGACTAGGAAGCAGGATAAAGACTCTGACTCATTTGACAATGGAAGTTTTCAGTAGAATCTTTCTATTGAGTGTTTAGTAAAGAAGGAAGTGTAGCAATAACATCTTCTTCTCTCCCTGATGCCTTTGCTGTCAAGGGGGGGGGGGGCAGTCTTGTCTAATTTCGCTTTTCCTAAGGATAAGTCATAGAAATACACTTAATGTAATTCCAAAGCAGGTATCGTTATGCTTGCATCCACTCCTAGATGGCAGTTTCTTACCTTAACAGAAGTAGTATGTATTTTATGTCCAGGGATAGCCTATTGGCACTTCTTTATTTACTTCACATTCTATCAACTGACTTTTCAATAGGGTAACAAAATAATAATTTCCAGTTTTCAGTCACGTCTCAGAACACTGCAAATCTTACTGAAATGGATTCCAGGAAGCTGTCTGCACAGTGGGCATCTTGAACAAGTTTCTGAAAATAGGGAGACAATATATTGAATGGAATTATGCTGAAGAAGGAGGCAGCTGACTATTACAAGATGCAGGCGGGGCTGGCTGCATCACTCTCTTGCATGAAGCAATAAACAGACAGAATTAACAGCAAAGGAGATAAAGATTTAGTTTATCTCGTGATAACCAAGGGACAGATCCAATGCACACGCAAGTAACTAACTTGCTTTTTACCTTCAGGACCTTTGACTCAAGCCCTTGAAGTAGAAACTATGATTTTAAATACTAATTTTCTTTGAAGTTACTGCTAACATGGACTTTTCACAAGTGTAGATATTTAGCCACAGAGTCAGCCTAGGGATATATGCTAAAATGCTTTAAAATGTTATCCCATGCTGAAAACAAGGCATAAACTAAATGTTCTTATTAAATTCCTAGTCTTTTTTTGTCATTGTAGAAATGTGAAAATGGAGCTGCTTTAATTCCCACTTTGTCACACATATCACCCTCACCGACAGTCTGTTACCGTTATATATTAGTCTAAGTTAGTGGTCTTACACTTAGTACTCTTAAGATCCAAAAAGACTCTTTTAGATCCCTGCTGAATAGGCAAGAGGGAAATCAAAGATCCATGCAACAGCAGTGTATGTCTTTCTACTAACAACAGAGGTGAACACAGAACAGAGCCCAACTGCAGTGAAAAAAACCAAAATCCAAATGTAATTAATGTTATCTTCTTGACACAAACTGGCAAATGCAAGAGCTGAAATGTCATCCCTAATTCACTACTCTTCATGTAGAAATTGCCTTTCTCTAATGGCTTTTGCAGCCCCTGCCTTTCGTAATGCTGGGTAATTGATCTCAAAGCCTGGCAGGAGTTAGACCCAGTGGACTGAGTCAGCCTATGGGATTTCTCTGTTACAGACGAACTTGTAGTTTATTAGTATAGTGCTAGATAATTTTTGACTAGTAATAGTACTTGTTATGTATGGTAAATACAATAAAAATAACAAGTTTCAGGACAATAACTAACCTCCAGAATTGGTCATGAAGAAATACTAGCCTTGTGCTGTGAACAATCAGATAAAAATCCTTATTTTGATAGTGATTTGCCTGTGATCCATTAATTATTGCATACCACCTGGATCTTTTGAACATAGAAATCCCAGGGTTACTGCTGTAGCCGTCTGCACAGAGAGCTCTTGCCTCTCCACTGCGTTCTGGGGGACTATGCAGTAGCTGTAATACAGACAGAGCTGTTTGGCTTGGAGTTTGCAGTCTTGTCTGGCCTTTTCTCATTTGTGGAATTCCTTCAGAACAGAAAAGGGGAGAATGGGGCAATGGTTCCATAATTTTTAAAAGGCAGGTTTTTAATTTCTTGAAACAGCAGTTGGGTTGCCAGGTCCTCTGAACACTGGACCGAAGTAAAACACTGTGCACCAAGGTCCACTTCGCAACAGTCAGTTGTGCACATCTGTACACCAGTGTATAGCCAGACATAAACACATAAACTGCTTTTAAAATGGATTTTTGATTAATCCTTTTTTTTTTCCCCCAAAAAGAGAGCTAGGCAACCTCTTGTGAATTTGTATGAGTTGGTACTGTACTCTACTTACAGTAATACCCAGGGTTACAGAGTCCGTAGTGTCAGTATGGCAGAAGCAAAAGAGTCAATTCCCCACAGTTGCTATTAGCAGACTGTTCAAAACCTCACTCCTCTCACGGTTAGACTTAAAACGTCTTTATTTGAATATATTTCTGGCCATTGTATTATATGTTTGTAACTTCCACAGTTTTTGTCTTTAACACAAATTGCTCTGAGCTTTCAGCACCTGAATGCTGCTTTAGTAGTGAAATCTTTTTTTTTTTAATACATCATGTTTTAAGTCCCTTTTCCATACGAGATACTTCTGATAGGTAAAAGCAAGATGGAAAAGTGAGAAGTTAATGTGCTTAATGTATGGTAAAACCCTATGTAAGTGGCGTTAGTTTTCAGGCTTTTATTTTTTTGCGTAAAGATTAAGCTGCAGAAAAATCACCTGCTTGAAGGGCTAGCATACATGAACCTCATATCATTAATATGACATTAATGAAATAAAATAACCTTATTTGATTTGTTTAAAACTTTCTGAAATGCCCATGTATGATTTTTTTTGCATATAAACTGTCATATTGAAGTCACTTTTTAGCAGAACTTTTACATTTCAATGAAATAACTATAAATCTGATCACCCACAAGATGACCTCAATGTTTTTAATAGACCAGTGTTTTAAATACTCTTCATTAAGACTGATGATGGGTGACCATTTGAAACTGTTTGCAAAAGAGATGCATAAAGGACTTGGTAACATCAAACCTCTTAGAGCTTTTTATGCTTGGAATAGGTAGAAGCAAATTAACTAAAGAAAGACTGGAAAGCTGCAAATCACCTAACACCTTATCATATCACCTGTCATTAAGATAGTGTTCTGGTTGGCAGTTCTTTAAATTTTCATGAGCTTAGTGAAATGTTTTGGAAATTAGGCTTTTGCAAACGGTGGTTTCCTCACTGAGATTCACCTAATTTAAAAAGTTAGCCTTGTAAGAAACAGAATTCTACTGGGGATTTCTCTTTCTTATGCCCGTAGAGTACTTGACTGTTTGGGGGCTTTTTTGTGGATTTTTTTTTTATTTGTTGGTGGGTTTGGGTTTTTTTTACATAAAATGCAAAACCTAAACAAGGTCTGGTTACGGAGAAAGTAAGTATTAATCAGCAAGAAAGATGCATTTCATTGCAATCAAAGAGCGTGTTAAAATTAAACTTTTAAAAGTTGTTTACAGATTTTGGAGGTCAAGTGTCATAATGAGAAAATAAAACGAACAGGAATTTTAGGATTTTTTTTGAGTGTTGTATTAAGATGCTCAGAGTGATGGAAAATGAAGGCAGACAATAAAGCGGTATCAGAGCTGTATACTGGCCTCGGTGCACTGCATGTCTCGCTGAGAAACTATTACCCTGAGCAGGGAATGCATAGAGGCTGTGCTTGGGGTATGGACAAACTGCTCCACTGCTCAGTCAATCTCATTGCCTTTTCTGGGGTTACTTGAATAAGTGGTCTCAGTTTGATACAAATTTGGTTCTAACTATTTTCCTAATAGAATAGAGAATATAGGGCACAAATATTTTATATCAGATATTACTGTTTTTCTTGCAAGCCATTTAAGGTTTTTAATTTGTTCATTAATGGGGTTATTTACATTATTTAATGCAGCCTCAAGACAAACTGATGTTTATTCTGGCTGTATTCTAGGCAATATTGCAATAAAAGATAGTAATATGACATAATGACTTGCTGCTTTTACACAAGAATTCTATTACAGAGCTAACTTTTCCATTTATTAAAATTCTAGTCAAAGTGGGATTCAACTATATTTCATGAGAATTATGCAAAACCAGATGAAACCAATTACATTATGATCTGTCAAGAAGTGCCATTTATCAAATGAAGCTAGGTCATCGAGCTATCTTTTGATTTAAAAAGCTGTGCTTGACTTAATCAGGATCTTTGATGAAAATGAACCCTTTGCAAGAATACAAAAAGTGTATGCGTCACAGGTTCTCCAGGGTCTTCTGTAAAAAGTACTTTTCAGTTTGATAGAGTGTTGCTGTTAATGTGCAAATTTAAGTAGCATAACAATGGAACAAGGTCTTTGTCAGATTCTGGTTTCACCTATCTATTTGGTTCATATATAGATTGAGCAAACTGCATTTGTTGACAGTTTGGTTCTTACTCAGTCCTTGCTAATGTCTAGCTGTGTTTGCTCCCATGTTGCAGTATAGATACATAAACTGGTTCTTACAGCTGCAGATATTTCCTCCTGAAACTCAGTGGATGTTTTAGTTGTTCTGGTTGTAGTTCTAAAATATATATGATGACAACTAAAGATAGCCTGGATGTTAAAATCTCCATTGACATTGTGATGCAACCAGCATTTTTTAAGATAGAAGTTCAAGTTCATACACTGACACTATTATTAATGCAGATACTGACTCTGACAGGCTATTTTTTTTCTTTAGTGTTTAAATCTGGATTCACTCAAGTACTTGCACAGCTATGCAACTTAAAAGACTGGTGCTAGTCTCATTGACTTCCAGTAACTCTTTATATATTTACAGTGATGAAAATAGATAACTATCTTGCTGACTCAGTCTTGCACTACTCTACACCAGTCTTAGTGGTATGGCAACTAGAATAAAAGTATTGCATTTGTAAATGTTTCCAGAATAGAATTAATAATGGATCTGATAGGAAACTTCATTTGCTTCTATCCAGCACCTTTCTGATTACTTCGTAGGGTGATGTTTGAACGTGGTGTTTTGATTAAATATTCTTACACATTGTGTACTTTTGGCACAGTACAAAGCATAATTTGTGATTTAAAAAATGAAACCTCTGAAATAATTTGTTTGAAATACTAATATTGCAAATGTTGCAGCATTCAGTAAGTGTCATTTTAAAAAGCTGCTCAGTAAGATAGTTATATGGATCTAATCTATCCTGCCTTGAGGATATTGTAAAAATTCTTGTTAGTCATTGGTTTATTTTATCTGTGGCTTGCTGGCTTTTGTTTGAGGCTGTTCTTCTAATTTGGAATGATTTTGTATTGCTAAGACTTTTTTATATTCATTCCTTATTTATAAAGCTTTCCAGTGGAGCTGTTGCAAGATCAGAATAAACCTGCCTTTATGAAAATACATGTATAAAAAGCAGAATTATATATGTATTGTTTTAGAGGAGAAATATGCATTCAATGGGTTTAAGAAATATTATTTCACAGCAGCTTTGCATACTCAAGCATTGCTATTCTTTCATTCTGTTCTTCCTTTCTCTAGTTTTTCCTCTTTCCTGTAGAGAAGTGTTTTGCTTATCTATGTGGAATTAGTTTCATTTTAAATCTGTGCTTTATGGACAGTGATACTTGCTTCTGAAAGTGGTAAGTGATAATCTGTTATTCAATGGACTCTGCCATTCATAAACTGCGTACTGTGCTCTGGTATTGGCAATACATCCAACAGAACAAATTACATGTGTTCTGATTTTGGAGCCATACCTCATGTTACACACTGTATGTACACTTTACGTAAAGTTCAGTATCAGCATTCTCAGCACAGTTATCTCTATTCCTATTTTTTCTTCAAGTCAGTGTAGGAGTTTGTCGTACAGACTAGTGGAAAAAGGTAGTGGACTGCCATATTTCAGTCTGTTCCTGTTTTATCCTAAGCCTGCATTCACCTGACATAGGAAATTAAAGAATAAAATTCTGACAGCCTGTACATTCTGCTCTTCCGTAAAGTAAATTTTAAGAGCAGAGACCATTAACCCTACTTCACAAGCAACGTTGAGCACCTTGCAGAAAGTCACCCTACCAGCCGAGAGCAGAGCCACCCATGGAACCTAAATACATCAGCTGGCTGACTCTTTTTCTCTGCAAAATATTTTAAGAACCAGTTAAGCCACCCAAATGCTAAATTTGAGAACCAAGTCCCATTATGCAAGATAATGATCCTATCTAAATCAATGGGATATTTTGTTTGCTTTCTTTTATTCACTTTTCTAGACATAAGGAAGTTAAGCGGATAATTGCAGGTTTAAGTGGTATCTTCCCTCCAAAAAACCATCAGTGATCCTTTGTCAGACTTCTAATTAACTTGATTATTAAGGGCACAAGGACAGACCGAGTGGGACAGTTGATCTTAGAAAAGGAGTGTATATTTTCTTAGGGGCTGGAGTAGGTGACCTTTCAAGGCCAAGCCTCTATTCTAAATAACATAAAACCCACAAGGGACCTCCTGTTAGCTGCAGTTTTTCAGGCCATTGTGTAGCGTTAGAAATAAAAGCAATGATTCTCAGGATAAAATCTTGCCAGAAGTTGTCTGTTAAGAATTATGAAAACTCTGGTAACATTTATTTGTTCAGTATTTAGTGTTTGCTTTTCTAGCAGGACTCCCAGTGGCTTTAGTGTCCAGAGAGAATAGGCAGGTTGCTTTTTAAGTTTGTAATAAACTCAAATACAGTCCACATAATAGATACCATGTGTTCCATGATATCTCTGGCTTGAAGGAAGATGAATGTCATCATATGCATAAATGACAAAGGCTTTCCAGGACACACTTCACTTTTCCTTGTGAGTGAGTTGATGTAACATTTTGGTTTACTGTTTATTGTCCACCATTGTGCATTTTCTGTATGAATGAAGTAGCCAGAAGAAAACTGGATGATTCACCTCCATGTTTCTCTGGCCAAAGGTCTTTAATTAAATTGGAATTAAGTTGCTGGAGTTCCAGCAACTATAAAAATGTAATTATGTTACTTAGACCCTGTTCCGTCGTGACTTTAACCCAACTCAGGGCTGTGCTTTCAAAAAAAAGAAAAAGGCAGTCCTGCACCTCTTTCCTGCCGTCAATAGATACTTGTTTTATCTTCCTCTCTTGTACCAGCACTACCGATGCTATATTCTAAGCCACTAAAAGGAAGTGATCCAAGCTGGAAATGAATCCATTTTTGCTAGGTTAGTTTCCAAACACATTAGTCCCTTCCTTGAGAGTTCTCTGATGCAGTTATGCTACTCATCGGTGTGAAGTCCAAATAAAGAAATAAGCAGCTGAGAGAAACAAGAGAGAGGTGGCTGGACTTTCGTTTCAGAGATAGCTTGAAGCCATGGATTTTACATTTGCCATTTGAGACCAGGCAGGCTTCTTAATGGTAAAGCATTTCTTAAGTGGTGTGTATGATCTTGCTGTGGATCAAAAGTACCGGCCAGGTCACAATTAATTTGTGGTGCTCTGACCGTGAGTAGCTTTAAGATCTCTGCAAGTGGTCTGTGAAACACTGTAAATTTTTTTGACACCTCTTATCGCTGACACACAATTCCATGTAATGGCAGGCATGATTGGAATACTGCTGTTGGTAAGAGTAGTCAAGCAGATATTTGCAACTACTTTTATAATAAAGGTTTTCAATATCAGTGGCTCTTAGATTATATTAGTAAAAATTTTGTTTGATTAAAAAAAAGGCAGACAATACTGTTTGTCAAAAATGTGAGGTGACTCACATTAAAAAAATAGTCATTATTATTTGGACCTTCAATGAAAAAGTTTGACCTGACCTCTTAATGTGTCTGCCACTGTAATTTTTGCATTATTTCTGGAGGGTAAAGGTTAATTTTTCTTTTTCATCTTTATCTCCATTTGCATATCAATTCTTGGTGGCTTTCTAGTTAAGTTATAGTATCTGCTGTTTTCTCAAGCCTATTAATTATGGGATGATTGCTGCTGAGGGTGTTACAGTTATATGTGAGATTGCACCTGCCTTTTGCTAGTAAATGAAGCATCCTGTAAGTGGCAGTTTGACCGTAAGTGTTGAATGTGCTGGAATTAATGAAGACTTAACCAGCTGGCTCCTATTTCACTTTGTGCAGTTCCAGACGATGTGACATCAGTGTCAGCAGCTCACAAGGTCCTTCCTATTGCGCCTTGTAACACTATTCTGCTACACAATACACTAAAGGAAGAGCTGCTGTTCCTGCCACTTTATATGGAGGAGAGCAAGCAAGCTCAATAATTGATACCATGCAGGACTGGTAGCGTACCTGGTTACCCGAGACAAGCTGTTTGACTGCTTGAGCTAGCTGTGATCATTTGCTTTGCCCCTTCTTGGAAGAAGCAGGCATTTAGCCAGAATGATTCTTAGCTTGGGAAAGAAATGCATTTTCACTAGTTCACTGAAGAAGCAGGACTGGGGGAGTTGTGCTAGTCATACGTACTCTTAAGTATGACTTACCAAGTCTGATGTTGCTATCGTGTCACTAGCTGATTTAAAAATATGATCTATTTTAAATGTGTTTACATTAAAGGAGGAAGAATACTAAGAGCTGAGATCTTATACAAATGCCTTGCCATATCACATGGGCCTGTGAGAGGTGGATAAGCAGGAAGAATTTTGTGGTTTGATTGTTCACCGTGTATATACCCTCAGCCACTAGCTCTAAGACAAGAAGATGCATATTCTCTGAATTAATGACCTGAACAATGTTCTAAACTGATCATCCAATATTTCATGGCCCCGAGTGTTTCTAGTTTTGAATGCAGGGCAGAATTTTCTCTAAATGTGTAATTGGATAAGATAGTGGGGATTAGGGGATATTTCTTGTTAATGGAATGGGACTGATTATTATGGTTCCTCACAGCACCTGAAAATATAACTTGTTTTGTGACTGATGTAGAAATAAGTGAAATGCAAACTATTTCACTACTCATATTGTGGTTCTTTTGTGAAGTGTGTGAATTCTTCTAGAAAAGCGCAGATGTTCATAAAGAGGGAATTAAACTAGCGTAAATGCAGTGCCACCACAGAGCCATTCAAGAACGCAAGTGAATGCTTGCAAAATCTTCTTTCATGTTCAGCTAGCTCTACTTCCCATTCTAGTAAGTTATTTCAAATTCTGTGATACCACAGGGAAAGCAGAATAGTTTGCCTGCTTTTTGGAGCAGGGGCTGTGCTTTTGTCTGTGTTCCTAACACAGAGGAGTTTGCAGCCTTCGCCGAAGTGACCACGGTGCAAAGTAATTGTTAGCAAAAAGTTAATAACTAATGAATAAGGACATTACTTTTATTATTAAATCAGTTGTCTGTAATAGAGGAGTACTCCAACTTAGAAGATGGTTTTCTTCATCTATTTGTTATTTATAGCTTTTAGATCCATTTATTGAATGATTTTGGCCTGTACCTTTTTTGATTTAATCTTGTTTCTCATCTGGTCATTCCACAGTGGAGAAGTATTTCAGCAAGCTGGTTTTTTTTCTCTTGAAGTTTCACACTAGCAGTATTTTATTTTTTTTACTGATATCTCTGCCCTTAGGGTATTTCAGGTATTTTATAACGTATATTGCTTTCTGAGTCAAAAGCAGATGGTACACAAATAGCGTCTTTAATGTTTTTCTGCCAGATCTGAGTTTCCTTCTAAAAGGTTGAAAAATAATTCTTTGCAGTTGTTTTCAATATTTCTATAGTACAATAACACATTTTGTTTTTTTAACAGGATTGCACGTTCTTCACTCGGAAAGAAATCCTTAGGTAAGTAAATTGTCTTAAATTTTTCCTTTGTGATTTGTATGGAAGGGATTAAATCTTTTTTCTGATTTCTGAAGGAACCAAATAAAAGCCAGTTATTTTGCACGCGTGAATGACTGTCGGTTTGGACTCAAGATACTCAATATCATAGGCTTTTCTAGGGATAAGTCATCGAGCAGCTGAGAGCCAGTGATTTATTTATGAAAGGAATTTGCCACTTTTCTGCTTGGTTATACTAATGAGCGCACATCCTTTAGTCAGTACAGGTTTTGTTATGAACTTAAGTGTAGGGA
>NW_010511394.1:16977-27667 GCF_000687285.1 Phaethon lepturus
CCTACAGAAAGTCATGAAGACTGGGATCGCTGTTTGAAATAGAAGGGACCTGATCTTTTCTGGTAGTGGTGGACTGAGCCAAACTGAAGTAATTTCTGCCTATATATATGCTGACTTCTTGCCTTGGATCCTGCCATGGATTCTTGATCTTCTAACCATTCAGATAAAGGATCTGTAAAAGTATGACATAGATCCTGTCCTGTCAATACACCTGTGTTTTTTTTGAGGATTTTTGCCCCATTAGGGAGTGAGAATAAATCTGTGGTGTGTATCTAGACCTAGGAGCTCATATGCTTCAGGATTCTCAAATTTGAATAGCTTCTTAGACATAAGAAGCCTTTGTTTTCATAAACATTGGGAAGTGCTTCAAGATAAAAAATAGACATGGTCTCTGAGAGAAATGTTCTTTGCCTTTGCTCTGTTGCTGTAAACCTTAGTAAGACTGATGTTCAGTGATGGTCAAAAGCAAAAACTAATGGCATGGCTTTGAGTGGGTTGCTTTATTTTTTGCTGAAAAAATAGAGGTGGTATTTCAGCTAATTTCTTGCATACCTTGTTCTCATTAGTCACCGAAACGTAATGCACTCGCTCCTCAGCAGTGCACAACACCTGAGACCACTGTGCAGTACAAACATTGCAATACGAGCACCTAAGCCAGCATTTTATTTGGTCCAGGTCCTTCTTACATAGTTGTTATGGTTTCAAATTTAGTCACCTTTTTGGAGTACATTTTCATAATGTGATGGTGTGACTGAATGAGTCAGAAAGTGTGCGGTGAGTGGGTGGCCCAAAGATAAGCTAAGTTTAATGCAGGCTGCCTCCAACAGAGATACTGGTGCCCTCAAAGCGAATCAATGCGTTGCGAAAGTGAATTACTATAACATGAATGTAACTTCTTTAGCAAAGCATTCCTCAGCTATGAACCTCTAGGAATGACGCATAATCGTTAGCTATGAAGAGGCGTCATTCTGTGTTTGTGGTACCCTACAAAAAGTTGTGCAGTGTAAGTGAAAATGAAAGGTCATTGTGTGTCCTGTCAGGGCTGCAGTGTGGTTAGTTCTGCTTGAAAACATTGACTTCGGCAATAACAGAATTTGTCATCACAATTCATTCAGAAAAGCAGCTGTGAGTCCAAAATAACAGACTTTGTGGTTTAGACATCAGAATTGATTCGGTGATATTCCTGTACCGCCGTTAGTTCCAGCAGTTGGATACGACATAAAAGATGTCCCTGTGTAGCCACCAAATCTCAGATACATACATTATATAGCCAGAAAAAACAAAAATCCCTAATGGTGTAGTGTAACTTCTGTGTAAAACAGACCTTTAGCCACCTTCTAAGTCTTTTAAAAATCAACAAATACTGTTCTTCTGTTTCTCAGGGCTACCTTGATACACAACTTCTGAAATAAATTTGTTTGGATTGGATAAACTGAAAAAATTGCTTTATATTTCTACAGTGCCCCTTAAAATTGTTAAAAGCTTTATAAACAATTGCTTCTATTTGTACTGTGCTTCTATGAGGGAAATAAGTATGAATTAAGGATTTTACATTTTATGTAAGTTAAGGTTCTCTTTGCTGCTTTGAATATCTGATCTAATGGGAGAATTTGGACCCTTCCAGGGGAAGTAATTTGTAAACTGTGCTACTATGTCATCTTCTTCTTAGGGGAGTAATTTCTTTTTCTTCTTTGATATAATGTCTAAGGAAATATTGAAATGGGCCTGAAAGAATCAATGATTTCCACTGCGAGAAGAAAAGTGACTGATTTTAGTACTTATGCACCTAAAATACTTCTAGAGAAAAATGTGTGAACAAATAGGAAGCCTAAAGCATGTGCTGTACAGGCCCAATTTAAAGAATATGACACAAAATGTGACCAATTTTATAGCAAGACTGTAACATTAGTGGGGAGAGAATGGACTCAGAACTGTAAAATGCTCATGAGAGAAAGGAAATAAGGAATCAAACATCTCCACAGAACTTGTAATTAGGAAACTGCTGAATCTGAATAGACAAACTTTTTAAATCTGGCAAACAACATTTCTAAGCTGTAAATTTGAATCAACATGTGCAACTGAGAAAATACAGAAAGTGGACTTTGAAAAATACACCGCAGATTTCAAGAAAAGATATTCTAAAGTAATGAAATTAGAAAATGTCATTGTATGGTAGGCAAACGGGAATTTACAGTATTGCAAAATCTGGCTATGAAATGAAGAGTCAGCAAGTTCTGTTCTCTTTTTCTGGGTTGCAGTGGATAAAAAACCAAATACTTGTAAAGGATGAATTTGCAATGTGTGGCTTTGACAAGCAGTTAAAAACTGGCTGAAATGAAGAGAGTTTTCTGTATGCAATTGTCATAAAACTTTCACATGCATTCTGCAGTTTTTCTTGACACGTGAGACCGAGATCAAAAGTAAGTTGAAGTTTGATATCAGGGCGCTGAAGGCAGTTTTTCAGAACATTCTAAAAATCCCAACAATAAATGATCTGGATGTGCAAATCTTTTTTATATAAGAGTATGCTGGGGGGTTGATTTTTGGTGTATATCCAAAACCTGAGACTGTATGCACACAGGACCTGTGGTAATAGTAAAAACATGTCACAATTTATTTCAGTACGTAAAAGCATTCTGTTGTCCTGCAGGACTGTTGGCAGCAAAAAGGAATATCTGAATAGAAATGGATCTTTATCTCCTCTTTGATTTAGGCAGGTTGCACAGTACTACAAATTCCACAGTGCTGGACAGAACAATACATGTATCTCTTTCAAAACTGTGTAATTTGAAACTACATTTGCAGGCAGACGATTTGTAAATTTTTTTGCCTTGCATGGCCAGTGTGGCAGAGTAGAGGAGGTCACTGTAATTCATAGCACTTCATGATAAAGGAAACAGCAGTGAGTTATGGAAAAGATTCTCCTGCTGTTCAAGAGCAGGAGGATGCTTTTCTAAGAAAATTTGACATGGGGACTATGGGTGGGATAGGGACTGGGGAATTGGAAGCTGCTGTTTACGTTCTTACTCTGTCACTAGTCTATGTAAACCAGTGAGCACCTTTGACAAATTGCCACTATAATTGTCTATTACCTACGCTTAATTTTTTTGTGCCTTTTAAGTATGACGATAATATTTCCTTTGTCTGTTTAGTTTGCAAGCTCTGCCTGGTGAGGATAATTTGAACTATTTTTACATGTGGCATGCTAAAACTGATCTTAGTTGTAGCTTTTATGTTTTATGGCAGTGAAAAAAGCTGTTCTGAACATTTTTGAGGCTTATGGTATCTCTGAGAGGTGTTATTGTCACCTGGTACACCTGGTCATTTAAATAGAACAATTAAAGAACAGCAGTGTGTTGAATGTGGCAGATAGTTTTTAAGTTAAAAAAACCCCAAACTGATAGAGAAACAGTACTTACTAAAATTCTAAAAAGCATAAAAATGTAAATTAAGAATTCTGTTTTGGTTTGCTTTTCTCTCATGAGGAGCATAAAAGGGCATGAGTGATGCCAATAATGACACCCAAAACTGTTATTTCATTGTGAAATAGAAGTGTAACTTCTTGCAATAAGAAACATGTAATGGACCTCAGCCTGAGTACCATGAAAGCCTAATAATACTTTTTTTTAATTTTGTAACTTGTAAGGAAACCATCTATTTCCTGAGAAGAGAACAAAGCATGCACTTAGACTCTATTCCATTATTTATGTTAGGCTAAAGAAAACTTTTCTGCTTATGGGCTGTATGGGAGATAAGGGAACCATTGCCTGTGTGACTTCAGTTTTGTTCTTTTTGATACAGATAGGGTACAAAAATACTTACGAGAAACAGTGCAACCTTAGAATACGATTGTGAAAAATAGATGTTCTTGGGGTAAGAGATAGTTTAGTGGATGGTGAAAAAACAGATGCTCTGTTTGAAAAGTACGGTATACAAGGCTGAATATTAATGTTTTGATGTAAAATGCTTAGAAGGAGAAAATCATGGGAGTAGTAAAGGCCTAAAATCATGGGAGAAGGAATAGTCACTTGCAATAATTATATTTCCTCTTCTGCCTTATCCTCACAGTGTGATGTTTCTGCTTCTTTGGAACCTGTATACATAATGAGTTTATGATATGGCAGATAGAAATACATCAATACAATTTGTCTACTGTATATAAACTGTTGAATGCCAATTGCTGTCTAAGGAATAGAGTAGAATTGAGGTATTTCTGCATGTCTGAGGTGAAGTTTTACTGGGTGGGAATAAAATGGGTTATGACGCCCTTGTTAATTAGCACTTACTGATTTAACGTGTCTCCACCTCAGTTAAGAGGGAAGTACTGTTCAGTGTTTCTTTATGCACTGCAGAATACTCTCAGGTGTGATATGAAGGAAGTGCAGGTCCAGTTCTATTTAGGCTGAACTGAATTTCTTGTGCAGCTGGGAGGTTCAGTGAGACAATCCAGCAAGGAGTAACCTTGGGGGGGAAAAAAAAAGTGACTACCTTTTTGGCTGAAGTCAGCTGCCCTGGCTGGCTCAACCATCCATTTGCATGAGTGTTAGTGAGGACACAAGGGAAGGGGCACAATTGTGTAGGTGGGGATGAAGGGATGAATAGGGCTGCTCCAATTTAGATCAATTTAAACTGATGTAAACCAGCATGAGATTGCAATTAGGTGAAATGGGCTAAGTGGTTTTATCTGTCCCTACAGGAAAAGTAGCCCATCAAAAAGCCCAAACAACAACAAAAAAATCTATTTTCTGCTGGTTTAATGGGCTGAATCAGCTCTCCAAAGGATTAGATGAGTACCAAAGCTGGCACAAGAGCCGGAGCGAGCAAATGCAACTGAAAATGAGGGGAGGAGAGCAAGACATAGCATTTCAGTACCAGTAAGTTGTTAGATTTGCTTAGTCTAACTTTAGTGTGTAAGACTTTGGTACCAGCATCAGCTTAAGTCAACATAAACGCAGGCTGCAGTCAAAGGAGTCGAAGACACATTCTCTTGATTGATAATCTGGGTGTAGATAATTTACATATTATCAGGAAATAGTAGAATTTGAGTTTAAGGTGAAGAAGAAACGAACACAGAATAATGAAAATGGATCTAGGAAAAAAATTAAGTAAGTTAGAATGCAGCAGAGGCAAGCATGCAAGAGAAGAATAGAAATCATGGATCATTATTGGTGAATGATAGCTGTTTATCATCAGGATACAGTCTTAAGTCTTTATTAAAGATGGTTAATTTTGAGAAGTGCTTAACACAACTAAGAGGATTCACTCATGGGCTCAGGGCAAGAACATGTTAAAGAATGTTGGGTAATATAGACATATTTATGTTATCACTGACTCAAAACATCATCTAAAGTACTTATAGGACAGCTGACAAATTTTTGGAGTTGTTACTGATTTTGCTGGTAGGTATGTGTCGGGGCTTTGAAAACATGCCCCACTTTTATTAAGGTAAATGTAGAAATTAGACCAGCGTGTATAACTTCAGGACACAACTCTGGTGTATGGAAAGATGCGAGACCACGCTGGTAGACAATCAGTTCATAAATGCCTAGAACATAATACATGCTTAGAGGCAGCCACTATGGATTTGTTAAAAGTAAATCTCTTCCTTTGAGTAGCTGCTCTTGTGGGTAAGAAACAGATGCAACATATCTTTATTTTGGTAAAGCCTTTTATATATTCCTGTACATATTAGTCCTTTTCTATCTGTATAATTGTGCTAACCTCTTGGCTAAGGTACTGTTGAACATCCTTAGAAAATTTGTAAGAAACATTGAGGTGAAGAGGGTTGTAGACACTATGAAGATCAAGACTAGTTTTTTCAACAGTGCTCAATATATTTGAAAAAAATTTAGATGCAAAATCAGCAACAGGAAATTCAGAGTCATGTACTAAGAACTGAAAAAAATTTGCAAGTGCAGAATGTAATGTAACAGAAAAAATGGGACAGGGCATTAGTTGATCTAAGCAACATGAGCATAATTTTAACAAACAAAACCTGCATACCCACCCCAATGCCCTTGCAAAAAAGGGAAATGTAGTTCTAGGATGCATTAACCTCAGCATCATATGTGAAATGGAAGAATTCCATTCCAGTCAGCATTGTTGGGACCTCGGTACGAATAGACTGTCCAGTTTTGGCCATAACCATTCAAGAAAGATTTGTTGCACTGGAAAACATCCAGTAGAGAGAAACAAGAATAAGAGGAAAAAATGACATATGAAGAAAGGTTGGAAAAACACTTTATTCATAGCAATGAATCGGTTTATGTAGTGTGCCTCTCTTGTGATTGTAAATGGGAACAAACAGTTAAGCTGTGTCTTATAAGGCAGTATTTCTCTTACTCAGTTTTGTAAATCTGATTTTCTAGTAGACAAGCTTTTACTCCAGTAATAATGCTTATCTGCTAGCCAGCCCATCTGTTTCTATTTCTCCTTGTAGGTTAGTACAATTTGGCAAATACACAAGCGTTCAAACACAGGTGTTCTTGGATGTCTGTCCTAGCCAAAAAGCAAAAAAATCTGTAAATTTAAGTTGTATAGCTTGAGACTAACTTAACCTAGCTAGACAACTGCTGGGAAATGTGACACTGAATCACCAAGCTGGGCACCATCTGGACATTCAACAAACCTTTGAACCTTTCTGTAGAAGAAAATCAGTAATTCTGTTGCATTCTTTTCTCTGCCTGTTTCTTGGCCTGTTTTTGATGGGTGAAAAGTGAGGTGCAGACGAGCCCTTCTAGCCAATCCAGTTATATGCCAGATTTTAAATCTGAAACCTGCCTGAGAGTTAACTTGGGGAGATAAGCAGTGGTTTCCTCCGAGTGTCTGGAAACCCTTCCTTATAAGGGAGCAAATGCAGCAAACCGCTTGAGATGCATCTGCCTGTGGAGCAAGTTGCTATGCAGATGGAGGGAGGGGTTAGAACACACCTCCTGTTTTTTCTAACACATTCCCTCTTTCAAAAAGCTTGGGGTTCATATGCAGAAAGGGGAAATTCCCATACTGGTAGCTTTGTAGGGGGGAAAGTGTCTGCCAAGAGAGTGAAGTTTGGGGGAATCCTATACCCTTGGGAATCTTTCTGAATTTTGTGCAAGAAACTACATACAGGAAGAATGTACATCCTGAAGCTGCTATTGATCTTCTTGTTAATTATGTTTCTATTCTTGTTGTTAACAATCATAGAACCACTTAGGTTAGAAAAGACCCTCTATGAAAGGGGGTAAAAGAAAAGGCTTCCAGACAATTCCTGCATCTGCCGTACCATAAAGCTTTACTTCATTATATTTTAGTCAGGTTGCACCTGTTTTGCTAGGCTCAGGTTAAGGACAAAATAATTCTCAGTGTTAATCTATATAGAATCTGGAGTGCTGGTGTACTGTGTCCAGTTCTGGGCTGCCCAGTACAGGGGAAAGATGGAGCTACTGGAGAGAATCTGGCAAAAGGCCACTGTGATGGTTAAGAAATCTCCTAGATGAATCTAGAAAGTCTCTCATGTGAGGAAAAGCTGAGAGCGCTGGGACCTGGAGGATGCAAAGAAGACGGAGCCCAGTCACAGGACAAGGGGCAGTGGGTACAAAATGAAACGCAGGAGGTTATGTCTGAACATAAAGAAGCACTTTTTACTGTGAGGGTGATGGAGTGCTGGAACAGGCTGCCCAGCAAGGTTGTGGAGTCTCCATCCTTGGAGATACTCAGAAGCTGTCTGGACATGGTCCTGGGCATCCAGGACCTAGGTGCCCTAGATGATCTGTGCAAGTCCCTTGCAACTTCAACCATTCGGTGATTCAAAGAATCACCAGTGGAAGAGAGGCTCGTGAGCAGGTTTTTCAGTGGTGCTTCAAGGAAGGAGAAATACTATAAACTGCTTTTATCTATACTTACTGTGCATCATGTAGTTCTGTGAACAGCAGAGTTACATGTATTGAAAGGTCAAGCCTTCTAAGTATGACTAGATCTTTCAGAATAAATGTATGTTTTTGGCAGATAATTTATAATAATTTCTCATGCAGAAGTTCTTTTCAATTTTACTGCAGATGGCTTAGGAGGATATTTATTTAATATTGCCTTGAATTAATTTGTACTGCTTCATTTTGCATTGCAGAGATGAAAGAACACTTATTAACAAAAAGCTGACAGAAGGCTCCTCTGTCCACCTTTTCTCTTCCTCTTATGCTGTCTTTTTATAAATCTGATTTCTGTGTCCAGTTATTGTATTTTCTTGATATAATAAAAATAACTTCAACTGGAAAGCGTAGAAGGGACAAGGCATATCAGTTGCAGAACTGTAACAAAATTCCTTCACCTTTCAACTCTTCCTGCTTGTGTTTCTCACTATTCTTTGTTCTTTACTTTGTTCTTTATCCTTTTGTCGAAGTGTGGCAATTTAGTGAGTTGTGGTTCCAGTTTCTAGCTGACATTCCTGGCTGGCGCCTTCAGATGTGGCACCAAGTTTCCTATCATTTTCATTTCAGCTACATATAGTAGACCCCTTTGTCTAATAGACTGTTTTAAACTGTTGCAGTCCTTGGCGGCAGTAATTCACTGAGGAATTGCTGCAGCACACAGATTTATGCCTTAGTTACCAGGTGCAACATTTAACTGTCGTTGCAAAAGCAGTTTGTGAATGTATGGCATAAATCTGAGACCCTGAAAGTACTTTCCTTATCCTTATCAGTTGCAGGCAGCCCTGAAGGCCTCTCCTTGCTCAGTTTCTCAGTCCCAGTTTAAAGAACCTCCTTCTCTTTGAGCTGCGGCACCTTTTTCTCTGTGTGTGGCAGACCTATGGATATAGGTCTGTCTGGAACTGTTCCCCAGCTCTGCGATCACACATTTGTCCATCTGCAGTAATAGTACTGTAGGACAAGAGGGTATGTGCCCCTCAACAGTTTGCATTGGGAGGGTGCTACAGCCTCTGTAGCATCAGTTGTAAATCAGTTCCCATCAGTGTCTTTGCATCAGCACAATGCATTTTTTCCCTGCAGTCTGTGCAATCCCATCTTGAATGCTGCTGCTTTTTTTGCTTCCAGCCATCTATGTCTCCAGGGGCTCAGAAGGGCTGATTGCTCACATCTTTCATTTCCAGGGCTAAGGATAGACTTGTCAGTGCTCCTGATGGTCTCTGGAGTGGTGAATTCTTCTCTGCATATTACAAGAAGTCCTTCTCCAGCTGTTCTGTTCAACTCTGGCATCTGGACAAGAGCCTATAGCTTTGGTTGTGTTGAATAACTAAAACTGCATCTGAACAGCAACAGAGCGCTTCTCCGGACCTGCTGCTGCTGACATAGTTTATTCCATTCTGTACAGTCTGTCTCTGGTCAGGTGATGCCATGACTCCTGTGAACTCCTTGTGGGACTGTCCATCAGCACTCACTGCTTTGCTTCATTGTTCCAGTTAAGCCATTTTGCTATTTATTTTCTGTGAATATGCAGAGCAGTCTAGAATTTACTCTTTAAGGTGATCTTGATTGTAATGTTAAAGTCTTTGAATGCGCATTCCTGTTACTTAGGAATAAATAGGATATATATTGCTGAATAAAAATGTTTTCCCTTTACAACATAAATCAAGTGTCTAGTACTATAAAGGCTAGACCAGAGTTGGTGAGATGTTTATTTGGTTCTAAAGGCCACTTTAAAACCTCTACTTATTTCTAATCAGTGAGCCATTACAAGCTTTTATCTTTTGTTTTCAGCAATCCTTTAGTGCAGAGTTCTTATTACAAAGGCAGCCCAGCCAGCTATAATGTGTTGTCACTACATTTAATGGTGGTGATTTATGTATATTAAGCTAAGGAAGAGCTTATCTGTGTTTTAACACACTCACTGGTGACTTGGGTATAATCTGACTTTCTCTCAGAGCTCAATAGCAAATTAGAACAATCGCTGCAGGGTGTAAGTTTGGAAATCTCTTCTTTCAGGTCTACACAGGTATAGCTGGAGGCTCTGCTATGAGTTTGGAGACATCCTAGTCAAGCCGTGTCCAGCAAATACCCACAAAGCATCACCCTAGCTGACTCCATGATGTTACAGCCTTGAGAAGTGGGGACAGACTCTGACCTACCTTTTTTACCATGTAAAATACAAGTGGTAGAATGAAAGTTAGCATAAACAAAAAGTAGGCTGTGGAGGCAGTACTGTGTTGTTTGGTTGTTTTTTTTCTGAACACAGCTTTTTTGGCTTTCACTGTGTGATGAGCAGCTGAGTTGATTTAAAATCTTCTGCTGCCTACAGGGGTAAGTTTTTTATTTTGCCCTTATTTAAATTGATTAATTCAATAGAAAAAGTATACCCCCATTTACTTGCACAGGCAGTACTGCTGTTGCAACTGCATCAGTTACCTCAAGGAGCTGACTGAAAGATTGTGTATTTTCAAACACATCAGTTCCCTGAACCTCATTGCAATTTCTTAAGTGTTAGTGCATATGCAAGAGACATGAGTGGCTGGCTGGGCTTGAAATTTCTGCAAGGGCAGATGAGCAGTTTGGGTTTAGACTGGATTAAACTCATACAGAATCACAGCCTTAATCCTTGGATATAGTACATTAATCTTAAATGTATACCAAACTCTGGGGACAGGGCATCATCAGTAAATTAAATTGGTCCTTAAACTTGTCACTACATTCCCTCCCACTCTTGTCCACGGGAGGGAAAGACACTAGTAAACACTGCCAGCTTTTCTTCTCCTTCTTCCGAT
>NW_010511394.1:27698-37927 GCF_000687285.1 Phaethon lepturus
CAACAAAGAGGGCACATCCAGGAATGGGAAAGTGCTTCTGCATGCGTCCAGAAGAAATTTTGAAACAAATACCACTGCAGGATCTATAGTCACTACTGTGAAGGCAGTGAGGCTGGTTGCAGGTCCTGGGCTTTTGAATATACATAATGGTCTGTATATGGTAATGTTAGCCTTTGTTTAGACAGCACTGCAAAACCTACATTGCTCCCCTGACAAGACATGAATGTTTCTGTGACTAGGACGGACAGCTAAAGCAGCTTTAGGTTATTTTCAGATATGCTTCTTGTTGAGGGGCATGCTGAGTAAGAGGACGAAAAGCCTTTCCTTCTCTAGGTCACAGCTGCTCCTATGTGTTCAAGTCATCTGAAGTGCCTTCTGCTTCTGTAAGAACAGGAGAAATATTAGAGCCTTTACCACAGAGGTTTGTTTATTTTCTATTTATGGTTAGTAATGAATGTTATTGAGAGATGTATCAGAACAGGCAGTAATCTGTACAGTGCCAATAGGTGCAGCATTTGGGAGATGATTACTGAGTCTGACTCAGAGTATTGGTCATAGTACTTGGTCCAAGTGTGGCAGTGGTATGCCAAATTGATGTAGTGGTGTGTTGTGTAAAGGCAGGAGGATTATGGGTGTAAATAACCCTTATGTCTACTGATCTTCATGTTGTGTTACAGAAAAATTGATCAGAAATGCATCCAGTTTCCTTGCCAAAAAGTAAATACTCAGCCAGTGTACCAAGTAAACAGTGTTGCTGAAACTCATGCAAAAGGAACTGTGTTTCACTGTGATGTGTGGCTTTCTCAGATCCTGTAAGAGGCTGAGGCAGCTCTGCTGCTTTTCTACCTGTTTTCTACAAAGTCTGGATATTTGAGAGACTGGAAATCCAGTGCTTAGTTTGTCATAAAACAGTGCATGGTGTCCCTGAAGAACTTTCCGGCATGAAGAAATTACAGTGGGAAAAGGTAGTGGTGTTTTTTGTTTTATTAAAAAGGATAACGGAGCTTGTGTAAAATACAGTATGTTGGTTTGGAACCTAAGCTAGAGAAATCTTATGGCCTTTTTCATTGATAAGGCTATCACAAATAGAGTTGTAGGATCCTCGCAGATAAAAGCGTGTGAAAGACTATTTTATTGCTGTAATTTCGTTTGCAGGAGTTGGATCACAGCCACTTCCTACAGACTCATTTGGATGCTCTAGTGTGAAATCCACTCAGGTGGAAAGCTCTTGTACCTACAGATCGTTGGGCAATTTGGTGAATTAATGGAAGAGTTAGTGGGAGGAGAACAGGATACCAGAGCTGCCCTCAAATCTGCTGTTAATTACTTGCACATTTCTGTGTTCATCATCTGCCTTCCAGCTAATTCTAACCCTGAGCCTGAGGCAGGGTGCTGGAAGGCTGTCTAGTTGCTAGAGCCTGGCAACTCCTTTCTGCTCATCTTCAGAGATAGAAGAAAGACTTAACTTCAAATGGACAGACTGGGAACATACCATCTCAACAGTTTTCTATAAAAATAAATATTGTCTGCATTGTGGATGTTTCTGAATAAAAAACAGGTCTAGAAACTGCACATATTAGCATGTATAGGTAGGGATGTATACATGTTACAGTAAAGATGTTCAGCAGGGAGTGTTGTTTTCTTGCTTTGGTTTCTTGCTTTGGTTGTTTTTCCCCACCTCTCATCCCTGGGCATACATTTCCCTTTTTAATTCTAAAAATTGAGTTCTGTCAGCAAATGTGGTGTCCAACTCAATGCTTCTGGCTATAACTCCTTGCAGAAAGGAAAGAGGAATTAGTTTTATTATAGTCAGTGGCAGCAAACCGAAGGAATGTGTTTTTATTCTGTGTCCTTTGACAATGTTTTCATGTAAAACCTAATCCTTTGAGGGATGCTTTGAATATTTTCTTAGAGATGCTTTCTGAAATTAGTGTATTTACATTGTATGGAGGTGTAAATGTGCTGGGGTAGTATCATCTTTCTTGAAGGAATTCCAAAAACCCCAAGTCTGAAGTAGATGGAAAAGCACAGTAAGAGAGAATGCATCAGTCTTGGGTAACTGTACTTGCCATGGTGCCATCAGGTGGACACACTATATTCTTTAGAGTTAATGCCTTGTCCACAGTAAAATAGGAGTGCTTTTGTTGGCATTGTACTGGAAGGTACAAATTACTTGATATTTGTGGGACAAGAAAGGCGGTTCTAAGATCTAATACAAAGCCTAACTGCTCTGCTAAGTGCTTTGCAATTAACAATGCAATATCTTCCAGTTGAAAAACGAGATCCTTCTTTCAGCTACTGGAGAGTTTGGATTAATTTCTGTATAAGTAGGTTGTGTTCATTTCTGTGGACAAGATGGTGAATTCTGGCAGTGAGAAATGATGGTTTACTTTGCACTGGTATTGCGTGTTATAAGGAGATTAAACCTTTGTCCTGAGAAAAGGCGTATCAGTAAGCAGCTGGTAAGAGCTGTGGCTGTGCCTGCTCCTTGATATCTCTCTCTCTCTCTCTCTCAGCCTCCATCACTGAAATAAGATTGTTACTTCACGGCATCTGGGACACAGCGTTGCAACCTCTTATGTGTCCTACGGGGCTATTTCTCATGTTAGAATAATATTGCTTGCTCTGTAGATATAGTTTCAAAATTTCTCACTTGATTTGGTGAGCATCATAATTTGTATTTCTACCAAAATAGTACCGAGTACCAGATCACTGAGAGTCACAGTGGTGACAATGAAGTGCTTCTTTATGTACCCATAATAAATACTTTTAATTTGTTGTTTTAGCATTCAGTCTCTATTGTAGCACTGTGTTATTCCTGGTACCAAAGTAACTTTAAATTCACACTGTTGTGGCTGTTTCTTTTGTTACCGTTAACTGGTGTTTGTTTATTCTTGTGATATGATTGTATTTCAGTAACAGATACTTTCCCACAGCATTCTTAGACTTCTGTCAAATTGACCAGCTCTTTTATTTTTTACAAACAAGAGGTTAGTTCAGAGTTTTTTATTGAAAACTAAGAGGAATTCCATACCTTGCATTTTATATTAATATAATAAGGTAAGAAATCAGATCCTTTTGTTCCAATCCCATCTATGTCTCCTATAAGACATTACGGAGAACTCCTTTAAGATGCTCAACTCAGTGTGTGTATTCATAATCTTGTTGGAGGAGACAGAGCAAAGACAGAAAAGTCTAATACTAGAGAAAGTAGAGAAGAAAATCTTGGCAGTTAAAATAAGCAGGCATTGCCAGCTACTGTGTTTTGACATGTTGCCCACAACAATCAAGCCATTCCAAGGATGAACGCTTTATTTTCCTGAAGACTAGAACACCATTTCAGCATTCTAGCTTTAAAAAAACCAAAACAACAAAAACCCAAACAAAAACCTTAGATGGATATTTGTTTTGAAAGGTTTGCATTCCTTTAAGTGCTTTTAAGCTGTTTTTTCCATTGTATGTAGGGGCATCTTTGTAGCTGCTGTTTACAACAGGGAAATCAGTTGCTGGAGTGGGAAATGGCTATTGCATCTTGAATTACACAGTATTTATGAAATGTCAGGGTGAGCTGTGGTAAGCAGCTGAAATATGCTTAGATCAGTGGATATTTAATTTCCTGTATGGCACAATGTATTGCTGCACTGTGTAAAGACATTAGTTTCCGAAGATCCAGACAAAACGTGTTTCTATATTCCATTTCATGTGTTCTTTGTGACACATCATAATCATGACCAAAAAGGTGCTGAGAAAAGAGATGCCTGTAGATTTTTTTTTTTCTCCTAGTTTCTGAAATTCATTACCCACATTAATCTGAAATAGCTCTGTTGCTTGTGGGGCTGACTGAGGGGTTCCTGAAGCTAAAGCTGGAAAGATGAAGGGGTTGGTTGGACATTACTTCCTGTATTACTGGTTTGTTTATGTTCTGCTGTTTAAAACATGTTAATCTCTATTTGTAATTGTTAGTGTACCTAGTGAGCAGGCAGGATTTTTTGTTAAAATGAAAATAAGTTACAAAATAATAAATATAGCTTTTTAATGTAGGTAAGTAGTACATGTGACCGAATGAGAGACCATAATACTCTGTGTTAGTACATAAGACTTGGCAAAATGATGACTTTCTGCCCTAAGACGTTTATGAATTAGGTGTAAGACAAAATTTTCACATACGATAAAAATTACATTTTATAGTACATGACATTTTCTAAGTTTTCTGTGAACAGCAACTACCTAATCTTCCTTCCTATTCTTTTTACACATGTGGTATTTCACAGAGGACTGGCAGGTCATACACTTGTGCTAAAATGTATTGATCTGTGACTGATCTTTGAGCACTAGGATACAGGTGTTCCCTCTCCATCCTTGTGCTGTTGTTTGATGGAGTCTTGTATTCTAGATACTTGTCTGCTAGAATGAGATATCACTAGTATCAGCAAAATCAGTAGAATTAATCTCTAGAATTGCTTCTAGACAAGGTAATGTCTTACCAGGCAATTTCTGTCTGTAGTTTGTTTGAGAGCTCAGAATTTGAGATCCATGGGTAAGTTTGAATCGGATACCCGTTTTACTTGAAATGTTTCAGTTCCTCGTTTGAGTGAGCATTCCAGTGTGAATAGATGTGCGAAGATGTTTTAAAAATTTGCATCCTGCTTAATTTGATGTTCTCTTTACATGTGGCTGTGTTCTCGTGGCTTTTGGGCTATGCTTTTGCACTCATTTGCTGGACTATTTGGAGACAGCAAGTAAAGGGTGGGATTAACACTTGTTAAGTTAGTTAACAATCGGAAGTAACATCGTAGAAACATTTGAGCAGCCTTTTCCTAGGTTGTAGGTGAGACCGAGACAGTTTTTATGATTCACTGTTATTCAGCTTCTAAACCTTTAGAAACATGGATGTGTTTCATGGCCTTTGTCTCTTCCTTTCTCAGCTCCCAACTATCACATAATACTGTTAGCACAATAAGCAAGCTTTAGAGAGTGAAACTAGGTGCATGAATATTTGACTTGCATCTCTCAGGAAAAAAACTTGTCTATTGCCTTTAAAATATACTGGTTTTCATGCATAAGCTGAGCCAAGAATGAAACAAAACTATGTGAAATGGAATGAAGTGGAAATGGTATGTGTGCTGGTGTCAGCCAGTACTAGAATTGTAAGACTAAATCTGCTGTGTTAGCGAGGCACAGAGCAAAAGGGCTTTTGTAGTGCAGAAGTAAGGTCTCCCAAGGATACTGTTGTCTGTAGCATCATAGTTGCATATTGTTTGGCTTTTAAATTCCTTGAGCTGTTAAACAATGTTTTCTTGCATAGAGCAGATCAGCCACTAACCTGCACTGAGATATGATCACTGGATTATACTCACAGTGTTAGTACATTGATCCAGGTCTGCTTCTGTGCATGTACCTATACTGTGCTTAAACGTTACACACAGGTGGTGTGAAACACTACTTAGTTACGCACCTCAACTTACGCATTAGTAGTAGTTATGCTCAATACTGCATCAAAGCCCTCTTTTTTTCAAAAAGGTGGGAATTTGGTGGTCTCAGACTTGTGCACTAAAAATAATAATTAGAGCTGCAAGACAAATTTGTCTGATTACTGTATGAATGGAAATGGTTATTTAAAATTGGTTATTGGCTGGTTTTTTTCTGCTTGTTTACGGGTTGCCCAGCCGATACCGTGAAATGGCACCAAACGTTGTGCCCATGGACTATACAAAGGACCCAGATGTTAAACTACCTATGCAGCTTATAATAAACATGCCTGAGCTAAAGGTATCACTTCTGACTGCTTACAAACTGTATCTTGTTATGTAGCTTATCTGCCAGAGGTTTTGCCAAGTGTGTTTGATATCCTGAAGCAATGTGGCATGCTGAGGTTTTCCCCTTCCTGTTAGTGTTCAAGGGTAACATCAGTCCCAGAAACTGGAAAATATTTAGGTGGATGTCTTTCTTGCAGAGATAGTTGGGATAGATGGTAAAGGAAATGAGTAGGAAATAAAATTAAATTTAGCAGTCTTTCCACTTTGTATGCATCAATCCCTTAGAAGCCAGGGGAATCTCTGTGTAAAGAGCTGGTTAGAAATCAGAAGTTCTTATCTCAGTGTGTTGATGGGAAATTTGCCATAGGTGTGCAGAGCATTGCTGATCAAAAGTAAAGATTTTCTCTTTTGTTTTTTTCCTCAGCTGCGAGAATGTTTCACTCTAAAGAATGTTTGTTAAAAAGTGTTTGACTAGTATTTTGTATAAATGGAAACATTAGAGATTAAATGCAAATGAGTGTTTAATTCAGTAGAAGACTTTTGAAAAATTTTCATCCTTTGGTTATGACTGTGGTTTACCAGATACCCATGTACAGAAACTGAGAATTAATTTAGGATTCTTTTTCGCACCAAGCATGGGTTCTTCAGCAAAATCCTAGTGTATGTTTATACTCTTTCTAATGATGAGCTGGCCCTGTAATAAAGTAGATAAAGATGATGTAGCTAGCTGTAATTCCAAAATTACACATAAAAAAAAAAGAAATTTTAAAATGTTATGAATTAAAAAATACAAGGAAAACTTTAGACATCATTAGTTCTACCATAAAAGCCATAAATGCCACTGTCATCAACATAGCACGTCTACATTGAGCTGTAAAACGTATTAATAGTTAAGGATTTTGGTAGGGCTGTTTTTGCTGATGACCTTAACAATATTGCGTAGTATAGAAATAAAATTAGTGTATACCTCACTATTGCGTAAACAGTTACAGAATTGAAACCTCTAGTGTGCTATGAGTTGTTCCTAGAACTCACAAAATGATTCTTTCATCAGTTGGTTGAAAGCTATTCAGCATTTTAAATCCTGAAGCTGCATAACCCAACCCTAATGAGGAAACTAACCTAGAGCTAGATTCTGTCAGCTGTGTGCATGTTCCAAGTATGTGTCTGTGACTGCCATGGGTGTGTGATAAATGATTTAGTCCCAAACAGGATTCCAATTTAAGTTAACAATTTATTAAACGAATAGAGGCAAGCAAACAGCGCTGGGTGCGCCGGGAGTCTCCGTTCCACCAAGACGCACCCCTTCACTTCTTACAATTCCTTTCTTTATACTTCTCTAGGCTTCGTTTCTCGCTTTTCTCCGCCTTTTTCTTGGAAGATGACTCCTTCTCTAAGTGTGTCACCACTTCCTCGGTCTGCGCATGCTTCATCCTTTTTTAGGTGGTCGTTGGGAGGAAGATGCTCCTCTTCGTCAGTGTACTCCACGACCTCTCTGTTTGCGCATGCGCTCTGTTATTCTACTTATATAATGCTCCCTTATTTGGCTATACATCTTCTCAACATTTCTGCGTTTATCTACAACACTAGTTTGCACTAGTATATCAGGAACTAACATACACATATCAGGAGGCTACATAAGCTGCACATATCAAGGGAATTACCTAAGCTGTACATATCAGGAAGTTACATAAAGACTATGGTTTCTTCTATTTACCACCACTCCCCTGTTTATGGTCATGCCCTACATATATTCCTTTATTTCAATATAAATGACATTTGCTTCAAGCTTATGTTCACTAGATTTTCTTTACATGAATCACTCATTCCTCACAGGTGTAAGTGTAATTCCTTCCTCTGCAGCTTGCAAAGTTGAGCTTCCTAGCTCACCCCAAATAAAATGAATGGCGTTTAAATCATGCAGGTGCTGTAGTTTAAAAAAAATTCTTCTCATCTTTTTCCATTGTGTTACACGTGGTGAAGTAGCAACAGGATACAAAAGTAGTGTAATTCAAGTTTTGTTTATATGTGAACTTTCAGTATCAGCAACATTCAAGAAAACATTATTTTTCAACAGTATCATGTGTTTAAATGTATTGAAATGTCTATGAAAGAGCCTAAATTATGTGCCTGTATACTTAATGATAAAAAAAGGTGCATCTACAGAAGTATTCACGGAACTTTAAAATAGGGGATATAAAGATCTTGCTGAAAAGTCCTTTTCAGTTCATTCAATTGCATATTACATGTTAACCTTTCAGGTATCTTCTAAAAAAGGCACATGAAATATTTATAACACAAATGTTTGTGTAGTTTTTTCTTATTATACAAATAAGGAAATTAGGCAACAGGCAAAATTAACAATACTTTGCAAAAATGCCTTGTATGTTACTTACTTCAAATTGAGTCCAATTTGGAGATAGCAACAAAAATTTTAAATTCTATTATCTAAAATTAGATTTAAGACATAATTAGGCATCAAAATCAGTAGCCTGCGAGAAGTTGCTAGCACAAGCAGACCTAATTAGTCCCTTAGGCTGTATTCTGAAGTCTAGTGTTAAGTTATGCAGTGGCACTAAAATTTGGGAATTGGAACTCTTGCTCTAAGTCTCTCCTACCTATGAGATTATGGGATCAGATGAATAATACCAACAGGTGAACAGAGAACAATATGCACTCCTTTTCACAAGGACAAGGAAGTGTTGTATAGAATTCCAGACAGACAGCTGACATAATATGTGAATATATCGGGGAACTCATTGTCACAAGACATTTTGGCAGAGATGGCATTCATTGTGAAAAATTATTTAAGTGCTTCTATAGAGCAGAATTCCACAGATTGCTCTTAAGTTTTATAATCTGGATGTAATATCTAACTCCAAGTCCCTGAAATGCTCATTGCCCTTATCTCAGATAATACCATGGGAAGGATCACTGTGTATATCTCCCTCTTTAAATTCTTGCCTTATCCACTACTAGGGCCGGTTAGTTAGGCTGGTGGGCTGGATGGACTGATAATTATGACAGTTCCCATATTATACTCCCCCGCCCCGCCCCAAGCAATCCCTAGATCTGTTGGATATATTCTTAATGCCCCAGTGAGATGCCTGACATGATTTAATTAAAGGACCCGCTCTTAGCAGTTACATGGAACCAGTCATTTGAAGTTTAGCAGCTAGTACAAAAGGAAGAAGATTCTTCATTTTGAAATAGGAATATTTTATATGACTTACTGAGTGCTGTCATGTTGGATGGACAGCTGTATAAAGAAATGCAAATTAGTGTTGTATGGAATATAATAGGACAAAAATTACTAATGGCCTTACCTATGTGAATATAAAAGAAATTAACCAGGTGTTTTAGTAGCTGGCAGGACGAAATAGCATGAGCTTCACAAAGTCTAAATACGTGAGAGCATCTTGAAGTATTCTGATTGTTTTCATCGATCTGCTATGTTTGCTTATGCATAAATATTGAATTCTTACCTTTGTGATAAAATGTATCATACTTAAGGGTTTTTGATTCATTCATCCATCACTGCAAGTAGTTTTACGACTCTCTAACACGACTGCAACTCATTCATTACTAGTGTCTTAGGTGCTTGTACTGGCACTTCTGGTATGGACAATCAGTATTCTGTAAGTTTTATGTTGTTGTCTCTAGGATCTTGGTAGCATAATACTAAATTCTATTTCTCACTTATGTGACTCCGAAGAGTTTAACTGCCAGATGGCTGATAGTTGCTTTGTGAAAAACCAAGGCTAAGTTCAGAAAAGAAAGTGAGAAACGATAAGCACACACATTCTTTTTGGCTTCAGTGATACAGGATTAAGGAACAGCTTATTCCGTGAAAACCTTATTGATGGGAGACTACTATATTTACAAGACAGCTTGGTACTTAAGCTGAGATATAAACCAGAAATTTTATACTGGACTATGATTAGATTTTGAGATACAGGAGCACATCGCACTACCTTAGCAAACTGAGGTGGTAATGATAATAGACTTCCTAATAGACTTCCATAAGTAAAGTGGATCATAGTCTATCTTCTTGCACCACATCAAGTCTGTGAGGCTTTCTGACCCTGCTTCAGAATATGTCTCCAGGGTAATGGAACTTGATGTTATTAAGATAGCAGGACAAAACTCAGTGTCAGATTTTAGAATAATTCTCTCCCAAGTCTCTTGAGACTATGGTAGAACCTTAGAAATATTGCTGTCAAACTACTCATTTTATTTCAGGAATTCTATCAGTTCATAGAGAAAGTGCTTTCAGTAGCTAGTCAGCTTGTTTCCAGTAAAGTATCAGTTAGAGGAGACTAGATCTTCCTCCATAACTCTTTCAAAACATTGACACTAAAAGATATTAAAATGCCACTTAGGATCTCAGTTATAAACTGGGGTCAATCCTGGTCATGGAGCATTTTGCAATTTCCTGTGCAGATGGCAGGGAGGGGGAGAGACTCTTTCTCT
>NW_010511394.1:37958-62905 GCF_000687285.1 Phaethon lepturus
GTTCATTTTCCAGGCAATCTAGGTAGTATCTCCAGCTCATATACTAAGAAAAAAATATCTTTAACCTTTGCAGCTTGACCAGGCTGCTAAAGAAATCGTTATGGTGTTTTCTTTCTTCAGTAAATTTTCATCAAGGTGAACACAAAGCCAACATTTAAATCTTAAAATAGACATAAATGAACTAAATGTCTATTGAATTCTAATAAAATTAGTGATAATTTCAATGCACCTGGCTTTTTTCATATACACATTACATTTCTAGTTACTGGCAATGTTGAGCTCAATACCGCTGCAGATTCTGACAAATGGATAGAATCAATAATGCACTTTTCTAAATTAGATTCTGCTACTATAAAGAAAGATCTTTACCTCACGCATTAATGTTTTGAGCCAGGATTTTTGTGTTTCAAAGAAAAAAAAATGCTGGTCGTCACTTACTTTAATTGGTAATGAATTATTCACTAACTCATGATTCTTAAAAGATGAAAGTCAGGACAAGAAATAAATAAATAAAGAAGGGGCAGATACTTTAAGTTGATTAGTTCTACCATTACGGTGAAGTTGAGAGCTAGTTTACTGCATCTGTTTCATTGCAGTCTCAGTTCTCTAATTTTGACAATCTTGGTTACACAGGCAGCAGTCTAATAAATTAAATTTAGGCCATATGGGCACCTGTGAGACTGCAGCGATTAATATTGCAAAATTGTGACAATGATACGGGCTGTTCAGTATGAGACCATGCAGAAAGCAAAAGTGATTTTATTTCAGAACAAAACTGATTTCACTCACATGATCCCTGTTCACTGCCACAGAGCTAGATGTGGGAATGTCACCTGATCGCAGAGATCTGTAGAAGTGGGTGGGTGGCCATCTTCTTTGTGACACATACGTCCCTAATTGTCAAACTCTTCAAACTGTGTGTGGCCTGTTTCTGGTTATTGTAGTGTAGGACAAGCCTTCTGTCAGGAGTTGGTCGTAAAAGGACTTCCTGGAGGGGAACCATTTTTGTGTCATTCACTTTACAGTCTGTTACTTTCTTTTTTTGGCTCACACAGTAACTTCATTGATCCTCGCAGGCCTTGTCGTTAGCTGCAGTGGTGAGTAAGGTAGTTCATAAATCCACACGCTACTGAAACAGGCACGGGAATCAGTCAGAAGAAAGAAAGGACACACAGGGAACAGTCAATTGATCACACATTTCAGAACCAATGTTAGCACCCTATTTTTGGCAAGTTTAAACATGAATGCGTGCGAGCTGCTTCAAAATAAAATTAAAACACTTCATGTAATTTTAAGAGGGCAGTATTTTATCAATGAGTCCTCAGTTTCAAAGCTTTCCATGTAACGGGCAATGACACCTGAGGGAGCAGGTTGATATTCTTCCCAAGCCCCCACCCCTGCTCTTGCCAGTCTTTTCCTGCAACTCATCCCAATTTCCTTGTCTCTGCATCCTGTTAGTTGCTTCTAGTTATGATGGGGAGTTTTACCCCTTTCAGACCACTCTTCTTGCTTCTCTGAAGCCCTTTTTAACTGTGTGTCTCAATCAGCAAGAGATTGTCCTTCAAGTGCAATAAGTGAGGGCCGTTTTCTTTCCATTGAATTCCGAGTCTGTACGTGCTTGATGGTCTTTACCAGTATTGTCTGCAGTTTCCTGCTGTAGTTAGTGAATCAGTTTTTGTTGAAATGCCTTATACTCCCATGATATACTATTATGTTCTGTAATATTTAAGCAATTCTATATGCAACCATAATCTTTGGTTAGTTGGCTGTTGTGATGATAGCGCAGCTGTCAATAAAGAGGTAAGCTCATTGCTGAACTGTCTTACATTTCTGCTTACTCACAGAATGATGTGATCTTTTTTTAAGATGTAAAAGTGTCAATTTAGCTGTATCTTAGCCTTGTTTTGTGCAGGGTTTTCTTGATCAGTACCCTGTAGGCATTGCAGAGAAGCTTGACATGAATATAATCATCTACACATGGGGGGAAAAAAAAAGGTTTTTAAGGAAGAAGAAAAGTAAAAAAAACCCAAACAAACAACACAAACCCAAAACCAAACCAACAAACACGAACAAAGAAATGTGCTTTTATTTGTTCCAGGGGCAGTTTGTTGTTGCACTTATTATGCTTCCCTTCCAAAGCACCAGCCTCTCCTATGGAGGTCTGGTAATGAGCAACTTTGCCATTTTTATATTCAAGTTTGTCTGATAAGAGTTAATTTCAATTTTTTTTAGTAATAACTCCTGAAATTTGAGAAAGGTTTGCTTCTGATCAGTTCTGAACAAGTCCTGATTAAAGCATCCAGAGGGATGCTGGCTTTTAGTAGTCTGCAAAGCAGACTGCTTTGTGCTAATGTCAGTGGGGACTTATGTCCAAATACAAAAGAGAAAATGATCATCATGTTTCTGTGGATATAAAACTGAGAAGCATTTTGTAATGACTGTCCAGCATCTCCAGCTCCGTTATCTTGACCTATCTTACAGCTTTACTTGCCAACCTCTTATTTCCAAAATGCAGTCAGCTTGTGAAAATAGGATACGGTGCTTTACATTAATTTGTCAAGCTGCAAAACGGGTAAGGCAACACAGTGCTTTCCTACAGCCTTTGATGGAAACTAGAGGATGAGGGAAAATAACGAGGGACTTGCAAAGATTTAGCTGCAATCTCAGGAATAAACCCTGTAATAGTTTCTTAGGAAACTAATGGTTATGTTTTATTGTATGGTGTTCTAGATCTGTATGTTGGAATAGATGCCACATGGCAGAAAAAAGTATAGAAACACAATTATCAGAGTAGAAAAAGCAATCATTAAAAAGATGGATGGCACATTTAGGAGGATTATCTCAAGCCACTACAGCAGCATCAATCTGCAAAACAGCAGAGTTTTAGCTGTAACAATTCTTTATTGTTTCTCTCTCCTCTCTCATTTTCATTGTGAGGGGACAGAAAAAGTCCTCTCTTACTTAACAAGACAAGTGTAAGTTTCTAGTTTTAAAAGGATTCTTTTTTTAAACAATTAGTGCTTAAGGGAAAAGAGTCTAGGAAGGAACAGTATCATTTTCCCCTTTAGTCCCTTCCCCCATGGCTTTTCCTTTAAATATGATGGAATCCTAATCTGTGCTCTTTAGAGTAGAGGTAATGAAATTACAGAAAGGATGTGAAAAGTATCTGTGAAGGTAAGCTAATACTTTCCATTGTGTAAAACCACAGATATACTGCCTGAAGACACATAATATGAGAAAGTTAAAGGAAAGAAATCAATACGAGGAAAGATTTTATTTTTCATTTAGGTTTTAGAGATCCATTTGGCAAAGAGTTACTTAAGAAGTATGCTTAGGTCCATTTAATTCATTGTTAATTCATCTGTATTTTCAACATCTCTGGCATTCCAAATAGATAATTCATCTTATGCAACTGCAATATGCTTGTTCAGTCAGAGGTCACGCCTGGCATTTCTAATGCAGATAGTCCTGGGTTTGATATTCACTGCTGATAGGAGTATTTGCATCTGTGCACTCCCTGTTTGTTACCCAATGCTGCCTCTAGGATGTCAGTTTATAACTGTTATCATGGCACTTAGTTGTGATGAGGTTTGTGCAAAAGCAAGCAATGTGATATTTTAGAAATAAAAAAGATAATCTTTCTAACATGTGTTCTTGTCCACTCTGGTATTTAGCATTCTCTAATATTAAGCATTTAACAGAAACACTGATTTTTTTTTTTTTATGTGCCTTTAGGAAGAAAGTGGGCCTTTTTCATGTATTTCATCCCAAATGAATCTTTATTTGGCTTATTAATAAACTGACAATATGAAACCATAGAATAAATTGTTTTCCACTGAGTGTCTGTATGTATATTCATAGCACAAACAGGCATATTTCCAAGCACTCAAGTCGGATACTTCAGCCTTAGCAGTACACACAGATGCACATCTGCTATACCTCTTCTACAGATCATGCACATGATGTGAGTGATCATTACGTATCCTTTTACAATGACTTTCAGCCATCTGGCTAATTCTGGGGTGGTGTTTTTCATACTGAGACTCTTGAGAGATGTGACCCTGCTGCTTTTTTGAGGCTGTTGTCTTTTTATTTTCAGCAATCCCTCTTTTCTACTCTATTTAATTTCTTTTTTATTTTTATTTAGCCTGGTTTTGTCTTCCTCTGAATAGTGATCTCAGCCTTACACATTCAGCTCAGAGCACAGTGAGCTCATTAATTTCATACCCTTGAAAATCTGTAGGCATTGCTCCCTATTGTGGACTTACTTCAGTCATCGAACCCTGCAGGAGAATTTGAATTTAGTACTGACTACTTTAATGGCCTGTAATTTGAGCCTATGGCTCTGTGGTCCGTACTTCACCTATCCATTAAAATGGTCTTATTTCTGGCAGTTATCTTAGCCAGAAAGCCTGGTGAGATCTTAGCATTTAGTAGTGAATTTTGAGTCTTGATTGTCTCGGGCAATTACACTTTGAATGTCCATTTCTCAGATCTCGCCTATCCTCAGAAGATTGATACACACACTTAGATGGTTTGTCATTAAATGGATATTTGTCTTTTGGCAGACTCCAACTAATTTCTACCATGGAAGTAGTCCTAGACCGCAAACTGTAAGACCCAAAGACATCTCATTAGATGATGTACCCTGAGTGCTTTGTTACCGTTAAATAGAAACCTCCTAATAGAATCAGGTACGCTCTCTGAGGATGTGAATGGCCAGTATAGCTTCTGTGAAAAAGTATCTCCAAGTTCCAGCTGGGGTGGCCACTGAAATCTGTTATTAAATTTGCCAGGTGACATGGCTTGCCAAAGGTGTGATATAGCCTTGATCGATCCACGCCTTGTTCCCAAATGTCTGACCACTTCTCTGTACCTGCATCCCAGAACTAGCCACTACAAAGGGTCATCCCGTAGTGTGAATCTACACGTTGACCAATCACCTGAAGAAAAAAGGAAGGCTGCTTTCCAGGAACTGTATGTTCTTTGAAAGGTCCATGTGCACAGTCACACCTTAAGTTCCTCTTAGAGGAATTAAGCTTTTGTATGTTATGCTTGTCTCTTCACAAGAGCCCTTATTAAAACTTTTTCATTATTTGAGTCTATAACCCAATGTATCTTAAATGTTATCTCTGTGTGAGTGACAAATTTCATTATGCTTCCAAGTTCCCCTTGCGATTTCAGTTGAACATCTTTATCTTCAGCACTTGTTGTAAGCTGCTGCACACCATTTAACAGTTGAATTTCACCTCAGAGGCAGCTGCATATTAGTGGTAAGTAGCCCAATTCCTGCAAGGTACTTTATGTTCCTTTAAGATGAAGGGTACTACATAAATATAAAACGTCAATCTGTTCACATAACTCTGCGTTGTACATGCTGCTTGTAATTTTTTTTAGTCTCCACAGGTATGCAGAAAATGTGTTCTATAGATGCATATGCTCTATGTGAATTATCAGGAAAGAATTAAAGTAAATTGTAAAGTAATACTTTCTGGTCATTCGCCTGTCAAATATAGCTGTTTTATGAAATTTCATTTAAAACAATGGGTGGTTTGTGAATACCTGTTACCTAATTAAACTTACAGAAAAAAGAAATCAAATGGATATATGATTGAGCGCTCAGCTTTCACAATACTGCTTTGTTTAAAGTAAAATGCTGCATGCATATTAAAAATAATGAACGTGATATGCCACAACCAAAGCTGTTTATAGGAGATCAATATGTGTCAAGACAATGAAGTGTCCTGCCTTCAGATAAGATCTGTAGAACAGCATTAATGAGATGCTACTCACAGCCCAAATAATGTTTCTGTGTTTTACTCATATTCAGCTGAATTGATTCTCCCAGTTTTCTAGATATAGCTACAAATTCATCTTGGGTTTTTATAGCTGTGAGAAAGATGTTGTTTTGTTACAATAAAAACATTTGTTTTGGACTTCAGGTTACTAAAACAGCTTTTCTTATGTTTGCTTGTGTGTTTATGGTTTTAGAATATTGTCTTATTCAGAGTAGCCTTGACACCAGCTGAGTCGGTAGGGTGCTAGAAAAGGAGCATAGGATCATCTCTTGCGGAGGTGAAATTTCATTTAAAACTCTGGAATCTGTAGTCAGTTCAACCAGAGATTTTACACTGATGTGTATCGGAGTGAAAATGAAAGACTTTTCTGCAAGATTGTGCTGGGATGTGGCTACATCCTTGGGGAACAGACATGGTTTGGTTGATGGTTGATTGATGTTCCTCATCAATCAGGGGTGGAATGCAGATATTTACTTTTTAAGGTGGTTTCATAAGTAGTATTTGTTCCTCCAGCCTTCAGTCAGGTGCCACGAGAAGGCATAAAGATGCCGTTTGTTTCATTGGCTTTCCACCTTGATCTCTGTTTCCCTCCCCTTCTGTCATCCCCTCTTCATGGGCGCTAGCTTCCTAGTGTAGGAGCTGTAACCCTTCTGACCGTGCCAGCCTGCCACTCTGTCAGCAGCCTCTTAACTGCAAATGATCTTCATGCTCTTAGTACCTTTACCCTAACATTTATAAAGCATGTGTTCCACACAGGAGAAACCAGATGAGCACCAGTTTAGAGAGAATAAGTAACAATGGAGCTGAGAAAATCTGGGCAAGAAGTGGTACTATGCAGCAGCACGTTCTGCTGACGCTTTCTGCTAAAGTGTACAAGGGTAAATTTTTAGGTGCATTTTGGAAGGAAAAACGGTGTCTTCAAAGAGCCCACCATGGAATTAAGTACTCATTAACAAGGAGTCTGCAGGGTTTTTGATCTTCCAAATACTAAAGAAAAAATATATATCTGTTTTTCACAGGAGAATCCCTTCAAGGAAAGGATTGTGGAATCTTTCTCAGAAGATGGAGAGGGTAGCCTCAGCTTCAATGATTTTGTGGATATGTTCTCTGTGCTCAGTGAAATGGCTCCCAGAGAGCTTAAAGCAATCTATGCCTTTAAGATCTATGGTACTGTACTGGGATAGTTTTGTATGCTTTTTTTTTTTTTAAGTAAATGAGTATGAGAGTGGTGATGTTTTCTTTGGTTCTTTTATTGTTTAGATTTTAACACAGATAACTTCATTTGTAAATCGGACTTGGAGAAAACCCTCAATAAGCTGACCCGAGAAGAGCTAACAGCAGAAGAAATCACTCTAGTTTGTGAGAAAGTGATAGAAGAAGCTGACATGGATGGTGATGGGAAACTAGGATTTGCAGATTTTGAAAACATGATTTCCAAAGCGCCGGACTTTCTCAGGTACTGCTTTAAAAAAACAGATAATTTCTTGCATATTTTCAGGTATTTTTGTAGGATGTCACTGTGTAGTGTATACCCTAACTCAGTTTTCTTTTCTAGATCGTATTCCTGTTCCCTCCTAACTTGAAGAGCTCAATGACTTTTATCTCCTGTGTTTTTTTTTCCTGTTTGTTTGTGTGGTTTCTTCAGGAAAATATTTTGGTTTATTGTAAGCTTAAATTCATGTTGTTCCCAAGCCTATAGCAAGGATCCATGCTGTCTGAACAGGAATGTGTGTATATTGTACACGTGTTATAAATATACACGGAAACACATTGATCTTTTGTGCCGAGAAGGTGAGAGCTAGAGGACATCACAATGGTACAATTCATGCTGGTAGCAGAAAATCAATTAAAATGATTAATTACTGCAGTCTTTCTTCGATCCACTGTTAATCAGTAATTTTTTTATCATTAATATTTTTTTATTTTTGTTGCTGAGTTTCTTCCTAATAATCTGTAGGCAAAACATGGCCATCTAAAGACAGGTTTCTTTCCATGTTTCATATTTAAAGAGAACTTTTGAAAAGGCCTTTTTATTTATAGACAACAATAAAACATTCTCCATAAACTTACAGTTAAGGATGTTACTGAAGTAACACAAGGATAGACCTTCTTTAAGAAATTACAGTTAACCAGCCAGCAAAATAAGGTATTCCCAGACTGGGAGGAGTCTATATTTGAATCTTAAATCCACTGGCAAAGTAGGCTGAAGCTAAAACCTACGTCAAATTTCTCCCCAAATTTCAGTGGTCTGGGTTAACTATGCCTAATAGTAAATGCTTGATAACCTGAAAAAGATTTTTTTTCCATCATCTTTGTTCATACACGTTGTTGTTAAGTTGGTAGTGTTGCTGTTTGTCTGGTGGTAATTGATAATAACAGGTAAGTTCTAACATCTGGCAAAATGAATAATCTAACAATTGTCTGGAGTGCAAACAGGTGTACAGTATGGCTGTAAGTTGTTTTGGGAATGTTGGAACCAGTTTCTGCAGACTTGTGTCTCCTGATAAGTTGGCTGATATCTGAAAAGAAGTTTAGTTTCAATTTTATTTGGGCAGTTAAGGCATGGAGACCAGTTTGTCTGTGTAGATTTTCTGACGTCTGGAAAGGTGCAGAATTATTTCTGCATCTTTCTATGAACTGGAACACTTAGAGACTCTTGTTTACACCGCTGCCTGTTTGCAGGAAATTGGCAGAAAGTTAAATCATCTTTCAGTCGCATGTTGTTGAACTCTGCCAAAGGACTCAGAAGTTACTGGGGAGGATTAACAAAGGTCGCAGTCAGACTGATTGAATAAATTGAATAAACTGTATTTTCACAGGAAATAAGGCTAAACATTAGGATAGAATTAAGATAGATCAAAATGTGGACTGATAATCTTAATGCTAATGGTGTTTAAGAACTTTTAAGTGTTCTGCAGAGCACAGAACAGTTTATTTCTTTCATAAATGAAATTTCTGAGGAAAGACGCTATAACAAAATGATTTTACAGTAAAGCACGAGGACACAATTTCTGTGAACCCTGAGAAACATCAGCATCTTGAGAGTATATGCTACAAAGTTAATGTGAATATCTTTTATACGTTAGAAACATAACAGGCATTCCTTGACTAATCAAGTGTATCAATGGAAGCTCTTTTAGAACAAGATACATATCACCATTATGGTGAGGCTTAGCTGAGTAGGTAGTCTAATATTTTGTTTACATATATTTCCAGCTTAAAAAAAGTTTTCTTTATGCTGTTAGCCATATAGAAGCTTCTAGGATCAGGTAGAGTTTCCTTTAATAAATCAAAAGGCTGTACTGTATCTACAAATCTGGTAGGGAACAGAGATCAAATGCGAAGAATTGAAGGCAGGTCTGAAGACTCAGCAGAAGCTGTAGGTTCAGATGTTTCCTGTGCCATGACTGACTTTACTGCTGTGTTGTGGAGGCTCGCAAACTGCTGACTGAGAATTCCAAGCTGAGGATGCTGTGCAATCCAGTAACTTCCTGAGAAAGTAGCAGCGGGGGAATATTTGCCCCTGTAGCCATTAGAATGACTGTCATAATTATTGTTCTTTTCCAAGTTTGTGATATTTTGGGAAGCTGAGGAAATGGGTGGAAAGACCTGAGTGATGGGTATTCAACAGGGCAAGAAAAAAAGAGTAAAAAGAGGGATGGAGTGAAAAGTACAGAGCTTGTTATAGATTAGATAAAGATAAAATAGGGAGGGATTGCTGACAATACCGATAATCTCAAAGGACCAGGCTACCAAGTATTGGAAGACTGGTCATCCAGTTGCTCAGTTTAAACATATATACTTTCATCCGTGTCTGTGACATGGTGAGCTCAGGTTATCAAGATGTCTCCTTGATGTTCAAGATGGCAACATGTATATTTAAGGCAAATTTTTTCCATCCCTGGCTTCAAGGGAAATGGTAACTTCCCTCTCCTTTCATGGGTCAGAAGATTAGCTGGGTCACAGATTCACCTCTGAAGTCCTCAGGCTTAAGAGCTCCTGAAGTGACGTGACCAAAAGAAGGGTTTCCTTCCACCTTCTGGCTGAAACACTGGTTTAGAGCCTCTGACTGTTAACTCAGCAACATGTTTTTTTAACCTCTGAAGCTATATTGCAAAATGAGGATGTAAATGGAAAAAGTCTCAGAGCTGAGAAGAGAATGTGTAGTTTCTCTGATTTGGTTTCTGTTTCAGGCAGAGATAACAGCTGCAGGAAAAGAAGGTGATGTGGTCATGAGGCCACTTTTATCCAAACCAATCTGTATGGAAGACTTGTTACCTGTTTACTGTTCTTGCCTGTAAAGGTATTTTATTTTGTGAGGACATTTTTAGTCATATTTTTGCTGTATGCACTGCATCATAGATTGACATATTTGTTAGTACTGAACTTCCTGATCTGAGCCACTTACTCTCATTTTTTTTTTAAATACTGGGTAAATGTTGCTTTCTAAAGGGAGACAGTGATTTGACTTCTGGGATGGGGTCCATTGAATTTTGATGCCACAATAGGTATACCAAGGTCTGACTGGGGACTGAAACTAAACCAGCGCTCTCTGATAGTAGCCAGTGCGTGCTAGCGTGTGATGGAACGTGTGACATGGGACAACAGTGCAATTCCTGTAGCTGATCTCTCACCACAAAAACCCCAGTTCCTATTCATTGAGTTCAATTGTACCATAAGAGTCTTGGACACATTACCTACTAATTTAATGAAACAACGTTTTCTTTTATCTTTCTGAGCTTCTCTCCAGCTCGATTCATGGCCTCTCATTTTTCTCTCTTCTGTGTCTCCAGCTGTAATGGTCCTCTAAAGTGATAACCATAGGCTGTGTGCAGCCGAACTGAAGACAGGGCTGTGCAGTTTCACCACGTAATATAATACAGAACATGCAGAGCACAGGAGGTGTCTTTTAATAGTGGATCAACAACCCTATATGCCAGTGGCAAACTTATGCCTGAACTATCTTCTTAGTATTGTAAAAAGATAGGAAAACGTGTTTTCATCTAAATAACATTGTCCCTTTTGAAATCTTCAGCAGGCGCATGGAAGAAGTACCAACCTGTCAATGTCCAGAGACAGTAATTTGGTTTTGCACATCTCTACTTTTTGTGCCCAATTGAATGCATTCCAGACTTTAAAGTTAAGGAAGCCTTGAGTGTCTATTGATTTATGCTTTCAGCTGCTCAGCAGTTGTGAAAATTAAACACCTAGGAACCAAAGCAATAGCCACTTTTGAAAATGATTGCCAGTGAGCAATTGGAGATGCTGGGTAACTGCCATTTTCAGACACTTTGCTGGAAAGCTATGGGCAGTCAATAATTCTGAACATCCGATCCTAGAATACCATACCGTGTGCGATACTTTTGAAAATACTAACATACTAGACCCCAGATTATTTTTATCCGTACTAAAGGATTTCTTATTCTGTTCTTTGCCTTTTCCCCCCCACCAAAACCCACTTCACAATGTAAGAGTAGGAAACTCAGGATGCAAGGCAGTTAGGTTTTATCCCTGGCTCTGCCACTGCTTGAGCAAGTGTTCCCTGAATTTTGTTCTCTCTGCTCTGGTTACATGGGATCAGTGCTTACCTGACTTCTGGCAAACATTGAGAACTTACATGAATTATGCAACTGTAAAATCTCATCATCATTAAAATGAGGTATGAAATTGCTGAGGGGGAATACCTTCTTTACCCTGTTCGTGGAAAACCTTTGAAGGCCAGATTCCTATAACAATGTACACTCTGTTTTTGGAGCACTTTTTTCACACAACTCAATATGTTGGGGGTTTTTAAGCTGTCATACTATCATGCATACTTAATGTATACAGCAGGCATTGATTTTGGCACCATGATCCAGTCGTTGACCTGGTATGAGCTAAATTTCATCCACTGTACGTTGACTGATTTTTTTTTCCTTATCTCATCACTCATTTCACAAAGCTTTACTTAATGACCCTGTGTAGGTTTAATCTCGTGCAGACAGCCTTTGCAAGCTTTGTACTGCTGTCAAGCAAATGAAGATGCAGTAAAGTCTGTTGCTTGATTTGCACTGCTGTGGTTGAGGAATTTTTTTAAGACTAGAAGAAAACACTGCTAATCGTTGACCAGGGAAGAACATATATGCATTTTTGGCTGCTATCCCGGAAGCTTGAGTAAGCTGTAAATGATAATGACAGTTGCTAGTTCAGAAAATTTGATCCCAGTAGGCTTATTTCACTCAAAATTGCTATCATTAAGAAGCTACTTGTAGTTTAATGGAAGTATTAGCAGTCTGAACTGGCACTAGCTAAGTGTTCTGTTCTACAAGACTGGTTATGTTTTCCACAGGAAATTGTTTTATAAATCATCCTGGAAGTTTAAGCTTATTTGAATGCCTGAGGATGAAACATACTATAGCAATTTGAAATGGAGTTTGAGAAGAATATGGCATTAATGACACCTGGGAGCTGGCAGAACTAGACAGAGAAACAGCAGATTGAACAGAAAGATGTCATTGGAAATGCAGTATTTCTGAAACCTTTGTGAGCCTTCACCCATACAACAGTTGCTGTCCTGACTCCAATCGTACCTAAAGCTGAAGCTAAGAAGCTCTTACAGGAAATGTACATCTCATAAGACCTGTCCCAACATGCAGCTTATCTAGTTCTTAAGGACTAAAATCAGAGCTAGTGACAAATGGGCAAGAGATGCTTAGCAAGAAAACAGTGGAAGGGAATAATTTTTGTTGGAATTTTTCACAGAATATTTCAGTTGCTTCTTAGTAAACAGCTTAATCTCTAAATGCCAAAATGACACTCTGATAGAAATACAGAAAATTTGCAATAAATAGATCTCCAGTGAAGTGGATTTGGATGGATTTTTTTAAAGGAGTCGTGCCTAAAATATTTTCCCATATGCTGTGGATTTTTTAGTTCCTAGATGTTGCCTATGTGGGGCTTAAATTTTCAAGTGTTTGGATGATTTGTGGCTCTAGACATTTCTTGAGTTGTGAAGATGATGCTTATAATTCTTTTTGTCTAAAACCGTAGTGCTGGTAAGTTCTTTGCATCGCTATGCTTTCTTTCACAATGCTTAGGCTAATATGCCAGACTGCTATACAACGTACCTTCCAGTGTCACCCAGCCTGAATTAATTCCTAGATAGGAAGTCCCTAGGGACCACTGTGAACATAAAATTTTATCTGCTCAAAATACATACCCAGAGCTTCCTGCAGTGATTTCCTCATTCCAATCAAATAGCTGTGATTAAGTTAGAGCATTCTTTTTGTAAAACAAAATCCAAAACCTGTACCTTCAAAACTCTTCAGCCTCTCAAATACTCCAAACGTTTAAAAGTTTTCTTTTGGCGTAGGCACCAAAATTCTAGTATTTACATATAAAGATACATAATAATCCCTTCTAATTTCAGTCAAGGAAGAAACATATGGCTTATACTGTCATGATATTGAACAGATATTACTTCCTAGAGAAAGTGAGCTTTCGGCATGCCCTCTTTAAATTGTCTTTTACTGTCCTGCTAAGATGCTCAAGACTTCTGAAAACTGATGCCATTAGTAAGGCATGCTGCTTGCCTGTATTGTAGTGCAAATAAGAAGATAACAATCAGGATCTCTTGGTCCTAGCAAGAGAAACAACAAATTTATCTGCCTAATTCTACTTGTTTAGAAACCCAAATGCTGCGCCATAGCAAAAGTGCAGTTGGGAAACATTTAGCTCTGCTGTATCTCCAAATAAATAGGTCAGCTTATACTTGATTTAATGCAGTGCTGAGCTTGGCCCCCTGAGCTAACATTTTCAGAAGACAGAAATTTCTCCCAGGATGTTTAAATCTTCCTGAGAGCGTGAGAGAAGATTCAGATTAATTAAACAGCACCTTCCTTTTTGTACTCTAAGGAAAATATTGTGCATAATGACAAATGTGTTTATATATCTTAATCTTTTTCTTTCCTTTGCAGTACTTTCCACATAAGAATCTGAAGATGTTTCTGTGAGCCAGTGTTATCAGAAAAGACTTGCCAGTCCAGCCTTTCTGAATCTCAGGCACTTTGGGGGCTTTTGTCCTCTAATTACGACTTCTTAGAACTCAGCAGAAAGTCCTGAAATCATTCTGGTCCACAAAGAGACAGAAGCATTATGTGATCTACAAGATATTTGGAACAGCCACGTTTTTATCTTCACTGCTGGCCAAGCACTCTGGCAAAGATGGTTGGTTGTTGGCTTGTGGTTTTTCTTTTTTTTTTTTTCTTCTTTTTTTTTTAAACAGGCAGAATCAGAATATTATTAAAGGTATTTCCACATAGTTTTTATATTTATGAATATTTAATATTGCTCTTAAAAGCGCAAAAAAAAAGAAAAGAAGATTGACAGGAAGATTAGCTTTGGTGACTTTTCTAAGAGTATTTGAAAGAAAGCACAGGCCTTAAATAGTGAGATGCCTCTATCACTGTGTTGTACAGCTGGGGATCTTGCATGGAAATTATCTTGGGTGAAAGAACTGCAGTCAAGATCAAGCTCCCAGTGTTGAAGACAACCACATCCCAGGTTTGCCTTTCAGTGATTGAAATGGCAGTTGCTGGGTTTGGTGCTTACCTTCAACTGATATTTTACGGATTGTTGTGTCTGTATGAAACTTGAAATATTTGCCTTTTGTATATGATAACTGCATACATGATTAATTTCTTCCCAAGATAAATGTTAAAACTGTGCCCTTATTCTCAAAGGGGGTCTTGCATTTTACTCATTCTATGGGCTGATAATGTTGAATGGAAGAATATGATAATCTGTAACTCATTAAGAAGTTAAAGAAGCACAGAACTACTACTGAGGACATGAGAAGACATTTTCTTTCTAAACCAGCTATGCAATCTTTCCCATAAAATGCATGAATGCAGCTCTCAATTTCTCTTCCCTCTCCAGCTGGAAATCAGCTAGATTTTTTTTTTTTATTCCAGTATCGTTTAGGTACTGGGGCCTGAAGACAATCATATGTGTATTACTGTTCTAACAGTCAATAGAAGGGCTCTGTCACTTACATGGCTTCTGTATCAAAGTCATCACAATTAAAACTTTTGACGCATTCTGTCGTGCTTTGAGAATTTTTGGGCTAAGCATATACTAAGTTCCTTTCTGGTCATTTTTCCAATTACTGTAAAGTTAAAATCTTTCAAAAGATTAAATGTGTTATTCTTATTGAAGAAGTTGTTAAAGTAGAGAAATTAATCTTTTTACCGTTTCTGTAGGGATGATGCTTACCTACCTCGGAACCTCTTACATATGGTGAGCTTGCAGCGTAGCTTGCTGTTCAAATTTACACAGTATGCATCAAGAAGAAATATTTATCGAGCAGCATGGTTGTACATGAAAAGTGTCGATGGAAATTTTGGATATTCAAGGTATACAGGACAGACTTGCTTAAGATAGCATAGTGAAAATGAAACTTGTAGGTTAGTAACAACATTCCTCTTTAAAATGTTTTCTAGAGTGATCATATTCAGTGATGTTTATAGCATTTTAATACTTCCTCCTGGTTTCTGTTTAGATAAAGGAACTAGAGGCTGAATTCCCTTTCATTTATTTACCCAAGTTAAAATTAGCATAAATTAATCCTGATACTTGGTTCTGATTGAGTAAGAGACTCAAGCTTCTATCTTTTTCATTTTGAGCAGATTAAATTAGATGTATTGGTTGATTCAAACAATTTGCAAGACCCTGGCATTAAGAGAGATTGTGTTTAAAATTACTTCCTATTCATTGAAATGTCAACCTGGCAGGTTTTTATTTCTTTCAAGACAGACATTTAATCTTGAAGTGAGATGTGGGGTTTGGGTTGTTTTTTTTTTTCTGTCATGATTAGTATGTATTGTAAAATATCAGGTTGCAAGATTCTGGATCAGATTATTCAGACAAAAAGGATCTGGTGCTGATGACGTAGGTCAGTTCCCTTTGACGTAAGTGTTCTTCTATGTTTTAAAATTTCTATTAGCTAAAATCCTTTCCTTTCTGACAGCGTGTCATTCCTTGATGATCTTAAAGGTTTTTTCCAACCTAAATGAGTCTATGATTCTATGATTCCACAGTTAGATCATCCTCCCCACTTAAAGAAAGCCCTCAGTTGCCTTGGAATGTGCTCAGTGTGTTGTTTCCCTATGTCCTCCCCAACCTAAATGTCACAAAGCAGTTGAAGAGACACTTGGGCTTGCAGTCAGATGTTTAACTCTGGAGTCCTCTGTGTGAGCTGAGAAACAAAGCAAAAAAGAAACCAGGAGTATCCTGTGAAGGAGTATTCCTGTCCACAGTTAAAGGAGAATTCTTGCAGGGTGTTACAGTTACAAATGTATGCAGTTGTCCTAACTCCCTTGATTTCTTTGACTTATCTTCATCTCCTGTAATAAAAACGCGAGCAACATAGTTTGTTCCCAGAGTTTGAAAGAGATACGTACTTTAAATGCTTCTGGAGCAAAATAATCCTACCTAATAGTAGGTAAGTTGTTATACCACCTGATAGCAAAGGTAAGAGGTAGATTTCTAAAGAAGCTTTGTATTTGCAGTTTCTTGGCTGTCTGTAGCTGGATGTCTTACCACTGAAACCTTTGTTATAGCAAGAGTGTTGAGTGAATAGGAGGGCAGCATGATGCACTGCAAATTTAAGTGATGTTATGAGGTGAAAAAAAAGCTGTATTTCTGCAATAGCATTATTGTCAGAGTTACAAATTCATTAGCAAGTGTTTCTTCAACCAGGCTCGCTTATTCAAAAGGAGCTATCAGGCAATTTAGAAAGAAGCTGAAGCAGTGAAAGAGATTGAGATTTAAAACAATTTTGGATTTGGCCTTAAAAGCAATAGGGACGTACATTTCATATAGGAAAAAAGGTTTTAAATATGAATGGGCATTGCTGTATTTGCCTTCAGAATGGACAAAGAAAAAGAAAAACTATTAAAATAGTGACATGTGCATGTTGTTTCTAGTTTACATACACTCAAAGCATCTTAAGGACAAAAAGGAGCTAGTGGAAGTGACTAAGAGTGTCAAAAAGCAAGTAATAACTGAGTTACTTACTAACACACTTTAGTTTGTCATTGTTTTCAAGGACTATCGTAAGCCAAGATTTATAATAACAGTCTCGAGGCCAAAGTCTGATCTTCATTACTTCCTTATTAATCTTCAGTAACTCTGCTGGCTTCAGCAGAACGAACTCGTATGTCTGTAATTGGATCTGTGTTGAGGAAAGCAGTTGGGTTTTTGCTGCAGTTCTTTGTGCTCTCTCGTGCACTTTTAATGTAATCTTAAAATGCTGAATGTTCTTTTGTTAGTCGGTAACCACAGGCACCTCTTCGTCGACAGACTCAGTGTTGGAATCTTTTGCAATTTCTCGCAATTGCATAGAAACAGTCTCCTTCCTTTCCCCCCCAGGGCTGGTTTTTGCCTCCTTGTACATGTTAGAGGCACTTCTGACGCAACATCACAAGGTGGCACCATAACATCGTATCAGGTCATGACTTCATTTCCCTGCTTAAATTTCCTTGAAACGTAGGATACTATACAGATGCTGGGGGGGGGGACAGGAAAAAAAAAACAAACATTAAGACTGTGGTTAATTATTGATTTTAAAACTGTAGATAATTACACAGGACGTTTCATATTTGATAAAATTCATGAAGTTAAATCTTATGAGGGGCAAAACTGAATACTTTTGAAACGGGTACATGAAAACTTAATAATTTTATAATTTGTGTATAGGAGAATTTTTTCTTGATACATGCTAATTGGATTGTGACCCAGTATAATGATGATACTCCTTTACAGTATTTTCAACTCTGTCTCAAATGCAGATATTGTAATTTTCCATACAATTACTCATTTCCTTTTGTGTGATGTTGGTCTTTCATATCTGATATTGATCAGAATAATGGCTTAATTATTTCCTCTTTCATAAGTTAATGTCCTTTTACTTCCATCTGTTCCGTTTTGCTGTCTTTCAGTATCATTGGATATTTTTTCATTTTTTTCATTATGAAATAGGCGCACCTCATGGTTTTTTGTTTGTAAAAATTATTATTTCGTATCATCTGTCATGTGTTCTGTGGAAATATGGTGGCCCTAGCTGTTGCAGGTAATAGCAAACTGTTGATTTATAGAAAGTTTTCTGTATTTTCTGTCTTATCCTTTATAAGTTACACTGGCTTGTTTGCCATAGAACAGTGATGAACACTAAGTTGAAGTCTTTATAGGTTATCTGTGATATTTTTATCTTTTTCTTGGCATGAGGAAACACAACAGCGGAGTAATTCAACTTATTTTAGATGTGCATTATCTGATGCATTGAAGTTTATCTCCCATAATGTTTTCTGTTAACAAGTCTTATATTTGCTGTGAAACATCCCTGTCTCAGATGACCCACGTATTTAGTTGTCAGTGGGACTTGGGCATATCTCTCATTCAGCATACAGCAAATGTACTGTTCTGAGTAGAAGTGTTTCTTTGAATTAAGGTCAAACTGAGGTAAGGCACCATATATAACATAATTTCTCTTCTTCCAGAGATGGACTCTGTCCCAGTGTTTGTTGTTTTTTTAATGACAACAGCATTTTAATAAAAATTGGGTTTTATTTTTAATTAATTTAGAATTAAATCAATTAGTTTAATTTTAATAAAAATGTTTTTATTAAAATCCCTGAAAATGGACGTGTATGTTAAAACTTTAAAAAATAGGCATTTTGTTGCAGAAACCATAAAGCCTCATATTCTAGAGACCTGAATAGATTCAAGTTATATTCTGAAATAACAGAAGTTAGCTAAAGTAATAAAGTAAGCTAGAGACAGAGGCTTTGGTAACAATGTGTTTGTGGAATGGGAAATATTACACTTGTCAGCTCAGGATCCATAATCAATCAATTTGGGCTGAAACAACAGCAGGATTAAAAAGAGCTTCTACTGTTATTGCCCAACACACCTCAGCTGGGACAGGCAGCAGGATAAAATTAGAGGAGGAAGACATTAAAGATAATGATAATTGTTTGTGTCCTTGGAAAGACGTGTGTCTGAGGCAGAAGCGAAGGACGTAGCGAGCAGATGTTCTGCTCTTCTCTCTGTATCGTTTTGCAGTTACGGCTATCTTGTAGAGATGTTAATGACACTGAGTGACTTTCACGTTCTCTTTGGTGGGGAAAAGGAAGAGACTGTTCTTGGTAGAATTAAAAGGGCATCAGCATTACAGATGAAAGTGCCTTTATTTAACTGGAAGGTCTGCCGTTCTTGTCTGTAAAAGACCTTTTACGGTCTGAACTCCAAATGAAATTCCCTACTGCCCTTTTCTTTTGACTGCCTCCCATTTGCAAGACCAACGACAAGCCAAGCGCGTCAGCCTCGTGTGCTTTACTGTTGCAACGTGGATTACTCGTTCCCCGTGTTCTTTCTCAGTTAAGATTAGCCGAGATCCAAATATTTTTATACCTAAATCCACGGCTCTTGTGATATCCATTTTGCACATGCATGACTAATCTGGCATGCGTGCTGTTGAGTGCATGGCCCTGCAGCCCAAACCCCGATTTGTACACCTCTCCAGTTCCGTTGAGGCTCTCTGTGTCTGACAATGTAGGCCAAAGTGTTTTATCCCTGCTAACGAGGGCTACGGGCACCAGTCCAGCCTCCTCCTCCTTTACTGTAACTTTTCTCAGCTGAAATGAGTGGATGGGGCAGCCTGCCAGGAGCCAGGCAACTCATTGCTGTGGGCCATTCAGCACAGAGCTTGCTCTCCGTTCTGCGTGCTGACAAGCTATATGAAACGGTACCTGGCCGTTGAAAGGGGTGATAGTTGAAGACTTTGGTCTGGTCCCTCCTGTAAAGCTCTGTGGGAAAGCGAGTACAAGGTATTTCAGTTTCCTCGATGGAAACAGAGCTCCGTTCAGTCTGAGAGAGCATTTATCTGCCCAGTTCCTGCGGTGGAAGTCAGATCCAGCTTTTTAATAGACCTTTCGTCCCCCGCGGTTACGGGCTACTCCTCTCAGCACTCCCAGGCGGTACTGACGGTGAACTCGTACTGATCATTACTAATCTGTTTGTAGCAATCGAATATTCAGAATTACTTCAGTGGCACTTAGAAATAAATTGATATTCACCAGATTTTTTCCCCTCCCCTAAGAAGAAATGATCTTCTACTTAAGAATCTGCTCAATTTTTGCCTTTATGGCCTAGTAGACCCTGAGAGGAAAAAGAATACTGGGATTTTAACCAAAATCGTCTTTTTGGTTTTCAGAAAATGGTCATGCAAATTTTTTTGTGCAGATACAAGATTCTGCATACAAAAAAAATCGTTGGTTCAGAGATAATTCCCTGCAGGAGTAACTTGAAACTGAAAGACTGTATTTGCTCTGCCTAAACAAATGGGTTAATTAATGTGTGCATTCACAAAATAAATTAAATTCCAAAAAATTCATTTAGGCTTTTCATATGTTTAAAAGTTTTAATCTCTTTTTATGGTGATTTTAGTGACTGTTGTTCTTCTAATGATAAAACCAATATGATAAGGAAATATAGATAAATTCCCTATTGTAATTTCACACATCCTATTAATGACAGTAGCACTAGAACTTGCAGTTTCACAAGTCACTCTTACTACACATCTTTAATATTTGGCTTTCTGCAGAATTTGCTGGCAAATGATCCTGATGGAATGACTTAATCCCATGTGACTCATTCTCTATATTTTTCCATTTCCAGTTATCTCCTGTAGCTGAAAAAGCAGAAGGAATAATTGGTGTCCAGAGAAGCTTGTGTATTTTGAGGTCTTTTCCTTCCAAGAAATTCACAAAATTAAACACTGGATTATTAATGCAGTAAGTCCAGCTGATTTGCTTAGAGGAGTTTCTTTTTCTCACTGTGATAATTCTGTAGTGGCCAGATCTCCTTGAGGGCCTTATCTCAACGACAGGAAGGCTCCTACTCACTTCAGTAGGCAGGCTTCAGATTAGGTCCTTAAGTAATATTTTGATTTGTTCAAATGTGGAATGCATAAACAACAAATCAAAGACTGCAGATGATAAATAGTTCAATTTCTGAAGAAATACTAATAAGTAGGCACTGTCAGAGATGGAAAACAGATTTACTGCAAGTATTTTTATTGTCTCATTACAATGAGACAATATGCAAAATGAAAGAAAATATTCTAGCTTCATATGACAGATAAGGGGAATGTTAGGTAATAGTGGCCAGGAGAACAAAAAGAAACCTCTGTAACAAACTGTAATCCACAAACATTCTCCAAGTTGGCGATATTTTTAATGTATTTGAAAAATTGTTGAAGTTCACAAGTCAGGCTGTAATGCCAAAGCTGAATCGTCTGTGACTCAGATTCCACCCTGCAGACAGGGATTTTCAAGTTCATCTGGAGTCTAAATGGTACTCAGCAATTTCTAATCAAGTTCCCTTTGACACATGGCATGTTGGTGGGGAGAAAAAAAAGTCAAAGCAAATCTTGTGAGCAATAAGATGTAGATGTAGAATAAAAAGTGAGAAGGGAAGAATTTCCAAGCAGCTTGTGAAACTAAGCTTCACTCATGCCATGTTCTGCAGGGCCACTGTACTAGGTATTTCAAATTTAATGTGTTTAATTTATGACCAGTTCAGCCTTAATTGTGTTCCTTCTGGAGAAGAAGTTACCTTTTGTTAGGAAATTCTCCTCTAATTCTTTGTAGAACTATGAATTCAAGCATATGATTTTAATAGGTTGTGAAGTGAATTTTTGAATCATCGTCTTTCTCAAAACCTCTGGATTGCAGGCCACAGGTCTTCCTTCTGACCTGCATTCATATACGCAGCCCCTAAACAGGCAGAAATCACAGAGCACAGGGAGAGGAACCTTTTCCATCGTACGGTGAACTGACGCCAGTAGCGTGCCTGTCTGAGGCAAGTGAAGGCCAGGCAGAAGGGGCACTTTGTGGTAACACAGAATGGGTATGTTTGTGCATCTTTGAACAGCCTTCATCCACTCCCTTTATCAAAAATGAAGTGGATTCATATCTCAATAAAGGTATAGGTTTTTATATATCCTCACCTTCCTCTTTAAGTGTGCAGTTAGCTAAATCAGGCCAGATTAAATTGCTGTTTTGAGGCACATACCAGACCATCTAGTTCTTTGAACTGAGGACTCGGTACCATACTACTTATGCTAAACAGCACCATTATCTCTAGCATGTCCCTTTGGTTTTGGTGAGTTTATTATTTGGTCAGTTTGTTAAAACATGAATAGTTAACCTGAGACTACCGAAAAAAATGCAAAAAGTCTTCCTTAGCCATTTCATTTGTGCCTTACACATTTTGTTTCAATGTTCTTGCTCTACTGATCTAAACAAAGAATATTTGAGGTCTCATAAAGAGCACAGGCATCCAAGATTGCACTGTATTGTTATTTCCTGTAAAACTGTAGTGAACTCAGCTAACATTCCTTCTCATTTGCTTGCTTGAAATGAGTACATTTTGTACACAAAGAGGCTGCAGGCTTACTACTAAATACCAGTGCCTTCGACATTATGAGTAAGCATTTGATAAAACAAATTTTGGTAAAGCCAGACTAAATAATTTCAACAGTATCTTCATACTTCAACCAAACTCCTCCTGTGAAGAAACTTGAGATTTATTATGTCCCTTTGAAAATGTCAGTGTATCATTTGAAGGTTCACTTGGGAATCTCTCGTGTATTATATGCTAGTTGGAGGACTAACGCAGTGCAGTACGTTTGGCTTCAGGTCTCTCACATTTGCCAGGGAGTTTGGGGCTTATTCTGATCACACAGCTGTAGAAATAAAGTCCGCTGCCTTCAGTCAGTGTATTGAAAAGTGTAGCTTTGTTAGAGAAGCATGCCAATTAGTGACCTATTTATGGTATATGCTCATTATTTCTTAATTTTTTGCTTATTTTCAGCAGAGAACTGGTAGAACACTTAGTATTTCTGCAAATCATCTGTTGTATTAACCTTGAGAATACCAGTGCAGAGTAAAGGTAGAACAAACAGGGAAAATTAAGCCTATTATGTGAGAAGAGCCTAAAAATATCTTGACTTGGTAAAATGAAACTGAGGGGGTTATGGATCCTGTGATGAAACTCAGGAAGCTTGATTCGGTGACCTGCAGTTTGAAACCTACAAACTTCCGACCTTTCCCTATCCCATTTACCTTAAGATATAAAGTAGGTGGAATTCTTGAATTGATAGTTAATCTACTGCTATTGAATAGAATAATTAACAAATAAATGTGATTCTTCATGGCCTTTGACTCTAATTCATCTCCTTTTTGTGTCCCACTATAAAAAGGGGGAAAATGAAGTGTATGCAGAAGGAGAGAGAGTCAAGGACACTTCCCTGGTCATCTCCTGATTTATTCTGCCCCCAAGTAGGGCCTTCAATCACTCCTATGACTGCTGAGGCACCAAATTTCTAAACTCCTTTTTAGCTTAGAAATCCATTATGGGGACATGAGGAAAAGACAATTGTGGTGGTAATTTTTAATCAAGATTCACCAGTGATATCTTTTTTGTGAATGGGATTTGCATTCTATCTAATATGATCCTCCTTTTGAGTATTTCTGCTAATCGTTGCACTGTCGTAGTGTTGCTGGCTGCATGTTTCTTCTTTTTCTTCTTGAATTCATTAAACAATTGAGATCCTGTTTTTGTTTCAGTTTAATGATTTTTTTGTTGGCTCACAATAGAAGTTTGAGGTTTTGTCAGCTTTGACTTGTAATGGTCTGTGATGTATGGCAGGGATTTATGAGTTGACTGTTTTGCATCTATCATCTATAAGCATAATGAGCTGATAAAAAGAATTTGTTTAAAAACAGAAAAAGCTGTAGTCACATGTTAATAACACTGATAATGGAATTTTGGCCTGATGCTTCCTTGAATGCACGTGGTCGGTGAAAGCGAACTGAACACAATGGAAATAGCTAGAAGCACTTCTGGAATACTCCCACTACTTTGGGATCTGGAGAATAAAAATGCCTCTTCACTGTATCTCTGTCTTTAATCCAGTTGAATCGCAAAAATGCAGAGCACTATTAGACTTTTTTTTTTTAATAGAGCTTTTCCAAAGTTCATGACAAGAGGTAAGATATTTTGGTCAAAATTTTGGATAGGTTCTTACAGAAGATGAGCCCAAACTGCTATGTCACCAACTTTTTTTTTTAATGTGCGTGAGGTTGCAGAGGTCTTTATTATGAAGGGTTGTATTTTGTCCATTATTGAACAAGGAACAAAAGGTATAGTTTGTATTCAGAGTCTTCCAAAAAGTACCGAAGAGTGCCTAGACATTATGAGAAAGAGTCTTTTCTTGATTAAAAAGGTAATTCCACTTTAAGTACTGGTATTTTTTGTGCTGTAGGATTAGTGTATTTAAGATGAGAATGAGTCAGAGGGTTTGAGTTTGTCCCCAAAATGGATCTTTTCCTGGTTTTATTTCTTTTCTTCTTTCACTTGAACTTGTTTATTCACCTGTAAATGCAAATGTCTTTAACAATACCTTGAGAATGTCTGAACAGAGAAATAACAATTAACAAATCATACCTTGGAATAAAATACTACCAAAAAGCCTCGGAGAATTACTCTGTTCTGCTTTCTCTTCTAAGAGTTTCTATCTTTTATAGCAAGGAAAATCAGGGAACCCTAGAGGTTATGTGTTAGTAGTTTTACGTTCCCGTTGTGTACTAGGGGCCTTGCATTTAAATGACCTCTGAGCAATGCCCAGTTCTCACAGACTGGGTAAAGAAAAAGTTCTCACAGAAAGGAGAAGACAAAGCCAAGTTCTGTCACTGCACTCAGGAGAAGCAGATTGTTTCATCTCTCCGTTGATCTCTGCAATCCAGGTACACCTTTCTCATTTGTGGCTCTTTTTTTGAAAGGCCAGAGGCTGAGGAGCATCAGCAGTACTGCTCCTCATTACCAGCTACTTACTCCAAGATTAGTAATATCCAGTGGATGCTTCCAAAAGAGTTGTTTATCTTCTGCACTTCCTTGTTAGCGTTTCTTTCCAGCAGGTGTTTGCCTCCCATGTTTTTCTGTGTATTCCCATGCTCTATTTACTCTCCTATTGTGAACTAGGAAACAGCATCCAAGTAAAGATTAAATTTTGGAATAGTGTGCTGAGAAGACCAATGAATCTGCTGA
>NW_010511394.1:62936-80249 GCF_000687285.1 Phaethon lepturus
TAAGTAAGTCTGGTAAACAGACTTAATACAACTATTTACATTTCTTATAAACTAAATTTATAAGCTAAATTCTCCACCTGTTTTCATGTGCGAAATGTGACATTTGCCATCAAACAGATTCATGAATGTATTTTGTGGGTACAGCTCGAAGGCCAGTTGAAGTGTTGAATGAGAGTACAACTTGCTGTTTTGAATGGAAATCCCACCAACAAAACACAGGAAATACTAGAGCAGAAAATGTTGAGGATAAATCCTTACCGCTCTGGATATATTTTACAAGTTGAGAATAGCTTGTATATTGTGCATTAGGATTTCCATATAATGTAACTGGAAGAGCGGTGGGAATGTGTGACATGGTACTTTTGACCGTCTTTATAATATATTACAGCTTTGTGAAGTTAGGTCAGCTGGTCTTCTGGCAAAAATTAGCAACCTCATAGAATTACTTTAACCTGTACTTCCAGTATCTATTTGTTATCACTGAAGACTAGTGAGACTTACTGACACCTACCTCCACCTTTTTTCTACAGGTCATGCCTGGTAGTCGCTACAGGGAGTTGCTGAGTACCAGTGCTTGCTCTGGCATTCTGCCATTTGGAGATCTCTCTAACTGGGAAAAATCTTTCTGTGATCACCTGTTCTGGTTTCTGTAACGCTAAGATGGAGCAGGTACAGGTTGCTCTTTGTTTTCCACAAATAGTTCTGTGAGTGATCTTGATAAAACTTTTCTTGACGTGAACCCTGACAATAAGCTGAGAGTAAGAAAAGTTTAAAATCTGAGTGAAGAGTCACAGAATTTATCCTGCAGTATATGCAGCTGCAGAAACTCTTCAGAAGGCTGAGTATATTAAAAATGAAAAATACTGCTCAAAAAAATTTCTGCCACTTCGATTCAAACCTAATTACACCTTCTCAGAAAACATTGATTGTTACACTTTTGCCAGTAGCATCAGTTGGGAGGACTTGGAGGTTATGAATTCTAACAGATATAATGAATAAAAGCTAAACAACATTTTAAAACTTCATTATGATTGACATACATGTGAAAGAAAAGACAAGGAACATGATAAATTTTAATGCCCAGGAACAAATTCCATAGGCACTTCCATATGGAATTTCCATAGGAAATACCATATCCTGAATATTACTATTTGTATCTTTTGCAGAAAACAATCTGTGGAACTATACAAGAAAGAGAACATGTTAAAAAAATGAAAACCAGTTATAATTTATTTCTCATATAAATGATATGTTTGTTACTAAATTGATACAAAATATGAACAATTGAGCTCCAGACATTCAAATGAAGATTTCAAATATATATCCAAATAAAACTGAAGTTCAAAGAGCTTAATTCTTCGAGTCTCACAATTTCAGAATTAAAGGCAGTTGATGGTGTTTATCCATACACAATTTAAGAAAGATTAGAATCAAATGAAATGTTTTGCTTACAGTGAAAAATACAGTATTTCATATCTTGATGATAATCAACTAGCCATGTTGCACACTGCGTATAAATACTACATTACCCATGTATAAATATTACTTTAATTAATGTAAGTACGTACCTAAGTATACAAGTTATTACATAAATGCTGATGGTATTCTAAGCCAGCCGTCATTTTGTTAGGTCCTGTACAAAGACAGAACAAAATCCCAATTCCTGCCTGAGAGGAGTTTACATCCTGAGAATATGAACAACAACACAAGGTCAGTCAGACTTTTGGAGGAATACAAATTCATGTATTCCATTAGCTGAAATTTTTCATTAGCATAAGATCGATCTGTTGTATCATCCATGAGTCTTGTAGTATGGAAGTGTTAACAACTTTATAAATCTTGCAACAATTACTATATCCTCTCTCAGTTTAAATGCACACTGAGTCTCTGGGAGTCATGGTTTGATTGATAAGGGGGCACCTGAGATTATCAAATCAATTCAGGAGAGGCGTTTCATTCATATTAGAGAATATGGATGGGAATGTTGTTGGCTCTATTTTTTAAATGCCTTTAAAAAAGGCTGATGGCAAGGAGTCAGTTCTCCACATCTGAAATGGAACAAGTGCTTTGAAACAGGTAGGTTTGTGCTGTGCTTTATCAGCAGATACGTAGTGGATTTTGGATATAACCAGTAAAACCAGACATTATATAGAAGTGTAGAAAAAAAAAATATTCTAGCTTTGATTAGGAATCACCAGATCCTATGGAAAGACTAAATCTAAGCAGCACAAGATTTCAAAGGACAGGTTTTCAGTTGCAAACTAATTGGCATTGTGTTCACAGTCATTGCTGGGTCTTTTCAAGTCCTGATGTTTTCATGTCTTCCTCAGCAGAGTATTAGAATAAGGCCCGTGTACCTCTGGATGTCTGGCAGCAAGCAGAGTTTACAGAGCAGTTCACAGACATTAGCTTGTCCTCACAGGAGCCCTGGCAATTAGGCCACTAAGAGTGTTGATACTCCCACTTCGCAGATTTTGAGGGTTTGAGACAGCTCGTTAAGCAAAGCTATGCCAAAGCTGACATGGAACTCAGTGCAAGGTGGATTGTAACTTCACCAGGTTGCAGGGAAAGATTTTGTTTGTTGAGACTTTAAAATCACCTTTGGCAGAAAGTCATTTCAAGGATAGTAATGTGCAGTCAGCGACACATTTCTGTAACTCTACAACGCCACCAATTTGTTATAGTGGGTATGGTGGCACTAAAACATCATCCTGCAGCTGACACTGAAGAGTACTTTCTGCCCGTTTCTCAGGTAGATCTCAGTTCAATAAATTTCCATTTTGCATAAATCTACTTCAGAGTTCTGTTGATGATCTTGCAGTGTTTTCTTTGATTCTGCAGAGAAATGAAGGAGTTTCTCCTTGTGATCAGAATTGCTGTACATATCACCCACCAGTGCTATGGCTGTTCAATTACCAGACATTGTCTTTGCTAACAAGGCTCCTGTTGCCTTCTTACTTGGTTTATATTGAGGATCCAAAATGATGCCATCAGATACACTTTTGTCAGCTGCCTATGGAATGAGTTTTCTGTGACACATCTTTCCTGAATAACTGCTGTGAGAACAGATGTCTAATGCACATCTATTCAAAATGTTGATTCCATTTCTCTTTTAAACATGGTATAAATAAAGTTAGAAATCTGTGGTGTTCGTTCTGTGAAAGCTAGCACTTTCGTAGAGTATTTCTTAATAATACTTCAAGAATAGTGTAGGAGGATGTAATACTTGAGCAGGGACATAAAAAGCTACTGTTTAAGTTCAGATTTGTGGTGTCTTGTCTGGTTTTAGGGATGCTTATTTCAGAATTCTGTTACACGGATATATTGTTGAAATGACTGTAGGTTTCTCATGCAGTTTACATGCATGTTTTCAACTTGGCTGACTTGTTTTGCCTTAGTCTGCAATATTCTTTATCATATTTGCAATATTCTTTTTTTTTTTTGTCTCAAAATTCTACTTATCTGTCTGCCTTGGCACCAGGATCCCATGCTGGGCTATAAGTACTTTTTCTTCCTAAAATTTATCACAAACATGCCAATGAGGCATTCTACAGTGCAGAAGTTTTTAGCCTAAGCAGAAGCAACAAAACAAATATTTTAGTATGTTCAATCCCACTCAGTAACTAATTGAATTACAAAGTCCTTAAGCAACCTTGGCACAGGCAGTTGTAAGACTTTCTCCAAAAAGCACAGTTTCAGAAGTTTGGTAGTGGCCTATTAAACCTGCAAGACTTTCATGAGTGGAGGTACCCCCAGACATAACATAGAGGCCATGTGATCAATCACTTACTCAAGTGATTGGTCAATCACTTAAGTGATTGATGACAAAATGTCAACATCAATCTTTACCTCTGCAATGAAAGTCGTGGTTTAGCTCAGACTGGGAACACACTAATGTGGTTTGACATTCTCACTTCAAACTTGGCAACACAGAACTTAGTATAACTTGGATTCCAACTGCATTTTCTGAATAATCAAAAAAGGACTTTTGGGTAGGAAACTTCTTCCTTGTCTTTGCACAGTCAGATTTGCAACTACTTAACTTCGGAAAGCTCGGTTCACGAACCTAATGTTTTCTGCATATAGTTATTGGTTTTTCTTTCTGATTTGCTTTTGTACATTTAAAAAATCTTTAGAGATAGGATTAGCATCATGTGAAACCATCTTGATCTTTAACTTTGGTAATTAGCTGGATTTGGACTTTTACATCACACAATGTGGATGTGTTATTTGAGCAAAAACAATGAAATAGTAATAGTAAGCAGTTAGCCTCAGTGCGGAATGGTTACAGGAGAAAAGGGAGACATACATACATATTTTTATATATGTATATATTTAATCAGCATTTTCCCTAACTGGAAACATATAGAAAATCAGAAATTAATTTTAGGATACCGTGGTTATAGACTTACTCTCTCATGGGTTCAATTTCCCATCCTGGCTCCTTTCTTTCTGTTCCTATTGACCTTTCAAATCCAGGCTCTGTTCAGATTCACAGGCCCACACAAGGCAAATATTTGACATAGCTAACACAGGCAAGGCAGGTATTCCTGTTTGCTCTAAAGCATCATGGTATGTTGTAGCTTTACAACATAATAACAGTTGCAAGTTTTTTTTAATATGAGCAAATAACACTATTTCTGTGTACCTTTCCAAACTGGTTTTCATTTACAGACGTGAAAAAAAACAAACAAATCCAAAGGTCCCATCTTGAAGCAAGCATGATACAGAAAACACAAACTATGATGATTATAGTTTCACAAAATTCATAACCTAGAAACGCTGTCATCATGGTAAGTGCTGTAGCGTTCTAAGTAAGTTTGGAAATTGGCACTCTACACCTTCAACTCTGATTTCTGGAGGAGGGCTTGCTCTTAGTCCTTTTAGTCTTATGAGGTCAGAAACCCTGAAGCACATCATTTCCCACATGATTTAGAATGTGTAGAGAGAATTTTAGGTAATACTTAAAGAGGAACAAATTCAGCCGATCTCATTTGGACAAAACTCCAAGCTAATAACATCAGCATGATTCTATGGGCAGTCTGCCTGTACCACAAGATTTTGATGGAGATAGCACTTGCTGATAAGAAATTATGCCTCATTCTGCCTTTTCTAACTTTCCATTATTGGCCACTGACCACTTTTCTGTTTGGTAGTCTCTGTGAACTGCTGTCTGCCACAGACTTTTCACCACTTCTGCATATTGTTAGACATGAAAACCCAAAGTCTACATCTTCTTTTCTATGCTGAGATTAGAAACTATGCCATTTTTGAGACAACTTTTACGTAAAGAGGTTACAGTTTCTTTCTGTCTTATTCATCCTACACTACTTTTTCATTCTCCCTATGGGAAAGTTACACATGAGTAATATCTTACAGGCCTGCAATTAGTCTGTGTTTCAACCACTGCAGATGTTAGATTGTGCCCCAGGAACACAGCTTTAATGAATCCGTGTATGTGACAGACAAAGAAAACCTTGTCTGTCTGGACTTTTCTACGCTTCTGTATTTGCGTTTAAAAACACCGTAGTGTTTAAATACTCATTAAAAAAAAAAAGAGATCCTGAAATGAAACATGTTTTTAGTTGTGTACACCTTATTCGGTTGATTCATTTCCAGCACTTTACCATCACCTTGAATGCTTCCTCTGAATTTGACTTGATGAACCTGAGTGAAAGTGCATTGTGTGTGCAAGAAAACCACGCCTCAAGAACCTGCCACTGGACCAACTGTTATCAACATATTCTGCTTGGCAAGCGACAGTGTTAAAGTTTAGCATTGGGCCTGCAAGATGAAAAGCTGTGCGAATTCATGGTGAGCTGAAGAAGTAGATGGCATGTCAGTCATCTGAATTCACACATAGGACACAGAAGTATGAAAAAAGAAATGGAATTTCTCCTCCGCAACACACTGGAAGAAGCATAAAGCACCTTTTGCACTTAACTATATAAAGCCATTTTGATCCCACTCTTCATAAAATATTTAATATCTTCAAAAGGTCAGCAGAGAAGGGGGTTTAATTATGTGTGTGTGTCTGCTGTAGTCAGAGTTCCTGTGGTCTTACAAAAACTGAGCATTCTCGTCCTGCAGCCTTCCATTCTCATGTGAAAGTAATGGGAGGATTGTTTGGTACATGCTGCTTTAAAACAAATCTCTTTATATATATATATGAATATAAATATTTCCGTTGGGCTAGAGTAATTTTGTACCTTTCTTAAGAGCACAAATGCTTTGGTTTTTTTTGTTTGCAAATGGTTTAAAATAAATAGGAATGAATACATGGTGGCATCCATTTCACAAAAAATGTAAATGATCTGGGTTTCTCTTTTGGAGCTACCTTTATGAGTTCTTTGGTCACTGAATGATTTGTTGGAGTTAAAAAAAAAAAAAAAAAAGCCTGCACAAAATATTTAGAAGTGGTCACTGAATTCTTAAATGTCCATTCTACCTCTTGGTTATTCAAAGATTTTAAGCATCCGCAGCTCGCCTAATAATTTGAGGTTTACGATATTCTATAAAAACAAGACTCATACTGACAGCTTAGGTCAGAGATTTTCCCTGCCTGTTCAGTCCAAAATCCATGTCCTTTGCAAAGCCACGCAGTGTTTATACTATCTTTCTGTCAACGTTCAACTCTGAAATAACATTTTCCTTAAGAGCAGCAGGGACAGCCAGGCTGTTTGTTTCTGCCCACCTGAATGCTGGGCTGCTTGCTGCCACAGGGAGGAGGTTGCAGAAAGCCCTCAGCAGCACCTTGCACTCTGTGCAGTCCCCTGGACTCAGATCTGGCGTATGCTTGATCCAGTGCTGCTGGAAATGAGAAGGTTTTATACCAAGATGTGTACACGAGCCCTCCAACAAGTCTGGATGAACTTGCTGTAAAAATGCTCTCATAATGTTTAATGTTCTGTATTTACACATCTTGCTGTCTCATTATAAACCATCAAACCAGGTATGAAAAACGCTGTTCTGAGTGAGAAGTGTTTTACACCTATTTTGTGCAGCTACTGAGCACCGCAAGAGCAGGTCATGAACCAGAACTATAATTGCCAACGAGCCTATCAGAAGATCAGTGCAGTTCTTTCTTGCTGCTAATGAAACTGAGGATATGAATCCAGCAAAGCTACCTATCACTAGAAGAAAGGTATCTCTAAGTCTGCTTGAGCTGTGGCTGAAGGAGTTTCACATAAGAGAAGATAGAAAAGTAATTAATTTAATCCATTCATACTGTGCAGTATGTCATCTGCTAGATCTCTGCATTGTGTCACAAATCAAAATTCTAGCTCATGTCCCGTAGAGTATTTCTAGAGGAAAAATCTGATCCTAAGCAGTTATATGCTTAGAAGGACCCAGACTTGGCAGTTTGTCTCTGTATTTAAAGCTTCAGTAATGTCTCAGGTTCTCAGATGTCAAGCTCTGGAATTATACCTCAAGTCTAGAGCAAGGCCAACATTGAGATGGTGACATACAGCTTTTCATGTTCTTTATGACAGTCAAAATCAAACTGATTTTTTTTTTCACATGTTCTGCATTCTGAAGCCACAAACCCCTGAGTCTAAATTCAGTCGTATGAATCTTGTTTGTTTTGTTTCTTACGAAACATTTTAATACATGTATTTCCTTGCATTAGGGTCATTCTGTTCCACCTTCCACTAAGATACTGTGGCAATGCCTGTTGTTTACAAGAAGACATAGTCCAGCCTCAGATGATAACTTGCTGATCTGTGGTCTGCTTTATACTGTCACTGAAATTAATAACAAATAAACCCCAGAACCCTTTTCATAGCCCCAGATTTGTAAAGGTAAAGTCTAGCAGATGTATGTTCTTATAGTTACATCTTCCCTGGCTGAAATCCAGTAGGAACTAAATCTTGTTGGTTTCAGATATGAACCCATATCCACAATCTAGCACTTTTAGGACAAAAAAAACCCAAACTCTGCTGCACATACATGGTTTTTAAAATTCTTCTTGACATATATAGAACTAAACACTGAGACAGAAGCAAATCTTATCTGAAGTAGTTAGGACGAAGTTTGTGCCACTACAGAATTTTTAATAATCAATAAAGTTTACTATTGAGTATTGGAAGTGAATTTCCCTTTCCCTTTATGATTTTGCATGTCTGAAGGGTATCGAATCTTGAAGTTTTATTTTACTAGAAAACTGTTAAAGAGCTTAGAGAATTACTGGTAGTTGAATTGTGACATCCCTCGAGACTGAAACCTGAATGATTGCAAGGGCAAGGAATTTTCATTCAGATCACCGGGGTGCCCTGTCTGTCAATATGTGTTAACTTCATGTAGACACTGACCTACGTGTGCAAAGCACCTACCTGCTCCTGATCCTTCATTGTCTTTTTGTAGTTCAAGGTTCCTAACAAATGCGTCAGAGAAGACTTCTGTCCTGAAACATTTAACATCCTTGCAATCTCGGCTAAAATCACTTCTAGCAATATTGCAGAAAAAACCCACAAACTTTATTTTATCTAACATAAAACTGAAGAGAATGAAGAAGTAAACAAAAGCAAAGATCACTGTAGATGTATATCATAAAGAAATAGAGGAGATAAAAGATTTATTTTCTTTGCAGATCACTTACTGTATTTTTAGAGTTTATACTGTTTCCTCTAAGAGAACCTTGACCAGGGTAAATGTCACAGGATATCATCTATTGTTTTTACCTCTTAAGTGTTGTTAAATTGAAGAAAAAAGGAATTGATAAGGACAAGCATCAGCCTGGGCTTGCCAAGTTGCTTTTTTTCCATACTGGGTATCAAAATCAATGGAAATGCCTGCACGCTGTAAATAAATGAAGCTTTGTTTTCCTTTGCTTATATAAACATAGTTGTTAAGATGATTTCTAGAGTGAGGGCAGTGAGCTAAAATGAGATGAAAAGTAGTAATTGTTTTCTGTAATACACAGCTCCGAGGTGACTGCCAGCTCACTGTTGTACGTTACTATCTATGACGTTAATAAATGTCTGTCTAAGTACACTTTTCTTTTTCAATAAGTGCTTTTTCCTGTGCTCATTTCACTACTGAGCTTAAACTTAAACACTCTTCCTACAAAGGAGATACCAATATGTTTGGCAAACAAGACCTGAGTTTCTTACATGCGTGTTGGAACTTGAGATTCACGTTAGCATTAATTGGATCCAGTTCCCATTGTCACGGAATCGTCCACATGGGGCAATGCAACCCCAGGTCAGCTTGAACACTCAGACAGGAGTTTTGGGTGCTGAGGGGTGTCTTCAGTCCCAGAAGCAGTATAGTCATATCAGCACAACGCTGTGTTTAAGTACGCCATTACCCTGCCAAAACACTGCGTCAACACAGCCAGTGCCAGCTCTGGCTCTGTGTCATGCTGTACTATTCAGTGTATCCCTTAATCTTATTCTTAACAGATGTTTCTTGTTTCACAATCTGAACACACTTGGTGCTAGAGCTCACCACAATTGCTGCCCCGTATCCTGCCCCTTTACTCTTTCCTCAGGTAAACTTATGGCTTATTTCTTCAGGAATTGTGTCTCATTTGGGACTGAGGAGTCTGAATCAACACTTCGTGCGCTGGCAGTAAATAAGCAGTCTTGGTTGTTCTCGCTACTCCTTACTTATTTTCACGTCCTTCATCAACCTTCTCCCAACACCCTTCTGTTGGCCCTCTCATCTTTCTGCTACGTTTGCAGAATACATTACGTTAGATATCCCTTTTCAACTGGAGGTTCTGAAAACAGAAATTTCAAGAAAGGGAGTCTAAGTTCTTTGTTTTAATAAATGTGGTGTTGTCATATACTTCCCCAAATTCTGTCACTTCTCAGGAGAAATTAATTCTAAATGAAAACTCAGGAAAGAGCATCTGGGAGAGCTGCTTCCATGTGTAGATCTCACATTCAGGAGGTAACTGAGTTGTGCGTACACAGCAGTCTTCTGACTAGGTAGCTATCTGGTAAATGCTTAAGATTAACCCGGTGAAGCCTGCAGAAGATTCCAAATAAAAATGATTGCCATAGCCATGCATTGCTTTGAGTCAGGTATGTATTCCATAACCTTTGTCAAGAGTTCGTCAGGACCTCAAAGGGCAAGAAGAATGCGTTATTATTGGCCTAAGTGGGCAGTCCTCAGAGTAACCACATACGCAATTTACAGTGTTGTCCGTGAAACACAAGCACTTACGGTTTTACATTTGCTAGCATTGGTATTAATAAAAGGTGATGCTGCAAGAGGCAGTTAGGTTTTGAGGTGGGGAGAGTGGAAAGCATTTGCCTTCAGTAAACTGAAGTGGTTTTGGAGCAATTCTGAACACATACCATGAAAACATAGCTTGGTCTTTAGGGACTAACATTTCTCCCTTCTCAATCATCTGTACTTTGTATCTTTTTCTAGGACACGTATCTCTTTTTCTAGATTTATACAACATTTCCACTGATACTAATGTAACAGGGTCAGAAGGAGTGTTTTATTACTGGTAGGTAAGGCAGTGGTTTAATGTAATTGCAAATTTGGCATACGGTGCTAGCAAAATTTGGTACAGGAGAGCAGCTGTCTGGATATGATGGGATAATTTTCCCCTCACGTTTTCCTAGATAATACTATGATTTAATATCTGTCTTAGTTAGAAAGGACTTGGGGTTAGTTTGGCTCCAGATTTGAATGTTGTGACTTGCTCTCGAACCTGTACTTCCTTAGTTTTCCATGTGCTTCCTGTCTTCATCCAAAGCCAAAGCCACAAGTTCCAAAACAGAAAACCACAGGAAAGGCTGCTCTGGTAACATTTTTCTTGAGCAGAAACAAGTAGAAGGAGAGATGTCCTGCAAAATCATTTTCTTGTGATGAATGTAGCCTGGATTCTAGACCAAATAGTCTGGCTAAATCTGCCTATTTTTAGATAAGGTTGTATCAGTTATAGATTCTTCTTTAAAATACATGTAAGTGTCTTTCAGTTTACCATCTTTAGTTTTTTTGGATGCCATTCAGCTTTGACAAATACATTTATCCTTTACTAGAATATTTGATTTATTTCTTGAAAAGGGGTGAATGGACCTGTGATAAAGTTAAGAATTAAAAGGATTTGAAGAAAGCTTATTTGCAAAGAGCTGGCGTGACTTTTTGTTGTAACTTTTAACTAATACTTCTAAGTACGTTAAGCACCTCATAGTCCACATCAAAAGAAAAGTTCCTGTCCGAACCATTAAGGCTGGAACTCATCCCACTGAAGTTTAAACACTGAAATCATTTGCTTTCCATCAATACCTGCTGTTTTGCTGTTGATGCTAGGTGGAAGCTGGAGTGAATAGACTTTTCACTTGCAACATACATTCCATGTGTGGATTATACTGAACTTGCAACTGCAGCTTTAAGCCTCAGGTAAATATCTAAAGACTGGGGAGATGAATCTTGGTTTTCTATGGGACAGACATTCAAAGTGAAGATAAAATGGTAAGAAATAAGAAAAGCATGCCTAGATAAGAATACGGAACAGTGGGTGTTGTTGGCACTTGGGTTTGTGTGTAAGTTGTAGCTATAAGCTAATATTGAATCATTCACTGAGGCACGCAGATGGAGGGCTTGTCAGGGCTTGTAACTGGCCACAGTTCCTGGGGAAGTCCGCTGGAACGAGACAGTGAAGGTTTCTCAATATACCCGTGACTGCCATTATCTCACATCAGCATTCAGCCTCGGCTATGAACTGTTGGATCTTTGGAGAGGTTTCTGTTAGGATTTAAATGGAGGGGGGGAAGTGATCCACAGCTTCTATAGATGGGATGAAGGAAGTTCAGGAGCTGCTGAAGAAATGCAGTTTTGTGATTGCAGTTAGTACAATGAAAAGGTGTCAGCCAGGATATGGTGTACTAAGAAATGAGTTAGAAAGTCCGGACAAGGGCCACAGTGTGTCTGAGAGTTGAGAAAAATGGCTGGGCCTCTGAAATGTTGTGCAGAAAGCAAGAACAACTTTTGGGCACAGCTTGGGTTAGAGAATAGTTAAAAGCTTTGAGGTCACAGTTCCTGACAGTGTTACCATGAGTTAGAATAGTTCTGTGCCATCTCTGCTAGTGTAGGCAGGTCATGCAAATGTTCGTATCAGGCACTGCACCTGGGAAAATGGGCTCATAAACTCTTAGCAGGAAAAAATGAAAATCTCTTAACGTTCATCAGATGTGATGTCATAACACACTGATGGACTGTAGAACTGTCATGTAAAGAATACCATGTATTTGTAGATTTTTAGAACAGCCTTATTCAGCAAGGTGAGGTTGACAAATATATAACCCAGTAATCTGTGGTATGTTTCTACACCTTAAAATTTGCCTTCTGAACTAAATAAGAGCAAGCAATGGTAAAAACACTGCATTAAAACGATCTCCACTAAATGCTGTAGATAAATGTCAGCACAAGCATCCATGTATTTGTACAGCAGGGATATACTTTTTCCTGTCACTCCTTTTTCTCTTGTTAGTTTTATTTGAGGTAGCTTGTCTTGGGTACTACAAACTGTGCTCATCTGGTGACCCTAGAATGTAGTCTGAGGACTTCCCTTATGCACTTTGCAATTCTGTTATGAAGTAGTACTCTGGGCAGAATATTACAATTTACCTAAAGCGAGGCAAGGAATCACTGGAGCTCAAGGATAGCTTGTCTTCCTGTTTACTAGTGCAGCTCTTTGATTTGGCCATCTAATCCCACAGAAATCCTCTTCCTCCATTCTGATAGTGCAATGGTAGACTTCTGACCACAGGAACATTTATTAATTATTCACTCCAGAATTAATTGTACTAATCCATCTTGCTTTCTCTCTTGGCTCTCACTTTGCAGGATGACTCTTCAACATCTCCTTCTTTCCTGTTCTAAGAAAATCTGACTGATTATCAAAAGTTATTTCAAGCATCCCTCCAGTGAATGTTCTGGGTTCATCTTTAAACTCTTTAGCCCAGCATCGCTTAAGCTGCTATACAGGGAATAAAAGGTAACCTTAAGCAGCCCTTCGCTAAGTTACTTTTCGCTCTGTGAGATAGTGGATGTAAAACTTTTGTGATCCATTCTACCCCATTGGATCTTTCCTGATTCTTGTTATATGTAATGCTTCCATGGAATATAAAAAAATTACACAAAAAAAGGATTACGTGAAGATTTTTGTTAAAGTCTATTCTACGATTGCTTCTGATCTTTCCTTTTACTGGACACTTCTCCAGTATATATATATAAAGTCCTCATTATATGTACATATTCTTAGGTTCTCCACTGGGAATCAAGTATACACATGGAAATAAGTGCCACTGTGAGCAGGTAAAATAATTGTATTTTATGAATCGTGTCATCTGTGTTTGTATCTCTTGTCCATTAATCTTTTCATCTCTACAACAGTACTCTAAATTCTTCTGCTTATCCTCTTCAGCATTCCTGTTGAGCTCTATAGCTGTTCTCGAGCCAGTCTGGATCTACATGAATGCTGACAAGCCAACGATTATGTGCAGACAGATTGCCCAGTTCGTTGCTACAGTTAAGTAGTTCCTGTTGTTCTATTCATAAGGGGCCTAATTTGACTCTCTGTCCTCTACATGGCTACCAACTTGCCTAGATATCTTTACAAGTCAGATCACAGATGCGTAACTAGAAATCAATGCTGCCATTCACTAAATTGTATAATTGTTGCTTTTTCATAGTGAAGAGTTCTTGGTAAGATACAGTGCAACACAAAGTAAAACCAATACTTTTAATGTTGTCGTATATTCAACTGCTTTTATATGAGACAGTTAACTGAAGTTAAATTAAATCTTTCCTACTGAATCAGAAACTATACATAAGCTTCCCTGCTTATTCAAGGTCTGTATCTTTTTTTCCATTTTGAGAAGGGAGCACAAATGGCAAATGTGAAACAGGAAAGGAGCACCATCTGGTGTTGAAGAATAATAACAGAGAATGAAAAGTACATGAACCATTTCCCATCAGTTAAAGCATAGAGACCATGTAATTCTTTGGCTGACTTGTTTGCATATAAGGAAATAATTTATTCTGGAAATGTAGTAATACGATGTTCTTCATGGACATTGTGGTGACTGAGAGGCAGGGGAATGCAGAATGACATGTCAGACAGCATCAGAAACAGTAGTTTGGAGAATTTTTTTGCCTGTTTGTCTCCATCGGTAAAAAAAAGCTTAGGAAAGTTTTTGGTTTCTGACCTCCAAAGAATTTAAATAATAGTAGGCCAAAACCACTCATTGTTCAAAATAGTGTAGTGCAGTACTCTACGTAAGTAATATACATAATCGAACTATAGCAGAGTGACAGTATTTATTTTGGCAGTGACAGTCACGGATAACATGCTGCAAGAACGTGCGAAATATTTCTTAAAATGGAATAAAAGTAACCATTTAGCCTGTATGTCAACATACAGGTTTGGACTGGCACTGTGTGGGAGAGGGTTTGAGGGGGGCAGTTGTCTGTAGTTTCACTGTTCTGGAAAACAAAAACCAGTAGATGTTTACTGTGAGCTCTGAAAAATTCTGGGTTTCTGATCTCCATCAGAATCCCTATGTCTCAGAGGAGATCAGGCAAGCGACAAAGTCATTTTTGCTTTCTGTTTTGTGAAAGGAATCAGTGTATGTTCTCAGCCATTCTAATTTTGGAGCTATGATCTCACTTTAACCAAAAACATGATACAGATGTGCTGCTTGTAATTTATTGGTGTTTCCTGCACTTCTGTAAACATGACAGCATGTGAGCCTGGTGTACTGTCTCTGCCTCCATATCTAATGATAGACTCCCTCTTGCATATTTACTTTTTTTTAGAATAAAATGTGAACTTATTCAAGAACTGTGAATGCTTATATTCATTGTAAGATAAAGCCATTACAGTTGTAATGAGTTAGACCAGTCCCTCATTTTTCAGAGTAAGTACAGTTTTATTTTTTATGTGTCGTAGATGGCCTTGTTCAGCCAAAAGTGCTACTACTAAAATATTTGTTAATTTTTAAGAGAGAAAAACACACCAGAAAGAAAGGGAATTTCAGATATTTTCATGTTTGACAAGCTTTGTGGTTCCTTTGGGAGCATAACCACTGTTTTGCTTTTTTTAAAATTCACTTGACTGTTGTCTTATGGTTAGCAGTTACATGCACACCAAAAGCTTCATTGGCCCTTGCTTCTGGGCAGGAGGGAAATCTCATCTTGTGAGATGCTATTTATATCTGTTTTCTAGATATTTGTTAGCAACAGAATGTCACCTATATCATCTGTGCATTCTGGACATGAAAACATGAAAGGAAGAAGTAAGTAAAAGCATTCTTTTCATTTACATTCACCACAGCAATTGTTATTTACCAGTCCACATCTGGATCTGTTTGTGAAAAGGAGGGCATACATGAAATAAGGAACTCATTCCCCAAGAAGGGGAACTTTCTGTTTACATGAATCAACTGTGAAATTAGGGGATTCTCCTTCTTTAAGTGTTGTAAGGAAGCCAAACAGAAAATTAAGAAAGAGAAGTACTGGCAGCAAAAGTTTTGAGGATTTAGGAGTTGATTCTGTGATTTGCTGCAAGATGTAATTATTGATAGCCAGTAGGAGTCATGGGTGCTCAGCACGCACAGAACCAGGCCATGCTTTGCTAAATTGATGAGATAATGTAACAGATTGGGGAGAAGTGCCGGAGCACTTAAACTTGTCTAAATGACTGAGATAAGGGACTGGCAGCTTCTAAAGAGAATCAGTGTTTTCCCTGTGTAACTCATCTTCTGGCAAATGACACTTGCCAAGAAAGAGTATGATGCTACCAGAAGACCAAGAATGCTTTTTGTTTGGGGAGGAAGACGCTGAGCAGTATATATGGAAGAAACGTTATTGACCTGTTGTTTAAGCCAGGATCGACCCTTCTTATTTTCCACATTTACTAACAAAGCCTCAACTTTTGACAGAGCAGAATCAGTCATTCTAGTCTGAAGAAAAAAAAAAAAGAAAAAAATAGTCTAGCCTTAGTTTGCAACATTGCATCTTTCAGTGGATCACACTTCATGTCATGTGAGTTGACTGGGGAGAGAACTTCTACGCCTCAGTTTCTATAACAAATTACTGAAGTTTCTCTGCTGGCAGAACACTGGCTATTTCCTCACTCACCACATTTCTTATCAGTAGGTGACGTCTGGAGGGGAGGACTTGAAGAATTTGGCAGTCCCGTCTGTCAACATGAGAGTGGAACCCATGGACAACCACACTGAATATTCAGGTGCTTTACATCCTTTACAACCTTTACATCCTTCAGCATAGAATGCAAATATTGTCTGGCAGATGGGACAGTTACTTTTTATTGACAAATTAATGGAAGCATTTAAAAATGAGCAGAGAGTAGGAAGCTTTGGGGAAATTAGGATTTCTGGGTAACTTGAACTTCCGAACTGTCAGAATTCAGTCAGATGAACCTCGTTCATAAATAGCATAATCCTAATAAGAAGCCATTGCAAACATGGGCTCCAACCCCTGCAACACCTATTTTGACAGCAAACCTTTTGTGCTCTATTTAAGGTTGAGAATGAAAAGCTGAATGTCATTATATATGGGATTGTCTCCTCCCATTTTTGCATGATTATGCCACATCAGACTGTTTCCTGTATGTGTACCCAGAGCGTTAGGCATGTTTGATGGAAATAGGCATATACTGTGTTCCAAACACAAGGAGAAATTATATGAAATTTTGTGTACCTCCCTGTCACAGCTTGATCTCTTCACAGTGAAGTTTTCTGTTACAGAAATTCTCTGTTATTAACACCAGAAATTCCCTAGAGTCTGAGTTGTGCTGGATGTTTCCGTGAAACAGAAATTATATAAATAGTTTGGCCTGTAGCCATTCACAAGTCTAAACCCTGTAAGCTACAGCTTTTTACCCATTGCTGCCTGCATGTTCCATGGGTTTTTCCCATAAATGATATGAGTTGTGAGTGATTTTTAAGTGTCACTGTGGCCTGCGCGCTCCGGTCACTGCTAAGACGTCAGGCGAGGCACTGGGGCAGCGATAAGATTCGGAATGGCAGACTACAAATGAGTAAGGCACTTCCCAACAAGAGAAGGGTTTTAATCTGATCATGGCTAGACCACGGTTTGGAAAATACTTTTTGATGTGGTCACAAAACTACTGGAGCCCGGTAGCAATCAAGCAAGGGACGGTGCATTAGAAGAGCAGGCAGCAGCCCGAAGCGTACCGAGGTGGGTGGCTTTCCACGTCAGCAGCGGCCGAGGTCGCGCCGCTTTCCTGGAAAAGGGCCGTAGGAAGGCCGAAGACCCACTCGGGGCCCTCCTCGGCGGCCGGGGCGGGACGGCCCCGGGCCT
>NW_010511395.1:0-637 GCF_000687285.1 Phaethon lepturus
TCCATGAGATTTGAGAAGTCCTGGCAGTCAGATGAAGTCCCTGGACACTGGGAAAAGGGAAACATTGCACCCATTTTTAAAAAGGGCAGCAAGGAGGACCCTGGGAACTACCAACCTGTCAGCCTCACCTCTGTGCCTGGGAAGTTTTTAAAAAGGTAGCAAGGAGGACCCTGGGAACTACCAACCTGATACTCCTAGAAGCTGTGGTAAAGCACATGGAGGACAGGGAGGTGATTTGAGACAGCCAGCATGGCTTCACCAAGAGCAAGGCCTGTCTGACCAACCTAGTGGCCTTCTATGATGGAGTGACCACATCAGTGGACAAGGGGAAAAACTATGGATGTTGTCTATCTGGACTTCTGTAAGGCTTTTGACATTTTACAACATCCTTCTCTCTAAAGTGGAGAGAGATCGATATGATGGGGGGTTTGTTGGGTAGATGAGGAATTGGTTGCATGGTTGCACCTAGACAATAGTGGTCAATGGCTCAGTGTCCAGATGGAGATGGGTGATGAATGGTGTCCATCAGGGCTCCGTACTGGGACCAGTAATCTTTAATATCTTCATCAGTTGCATAGAGAGTAGAATTGAGTGCACTCTCAGCAAGTTTGCAGATGACACAGAATCACTAGGGTGG
>NW_010511396.1:0-223 GCF_000687285.1 Phaethon lepturus
GGGAGACAGTCCGGACCCTTCTGGTCCCCAGGCCACGCCTGGCGGACCCGGCTCTCCAGCGCACGGGCACGAGCGTGCGGAGCCGCGACAGACGCTCAGCTCCGTTCGCACCCGCCAGCTCAAGCGCCTGCAGGGCTTGCCGTCCCGCTCTAACCAGCATTTTTTCCCTAGTCAGTCGAGACGGCGTTGGAGCACGTGGAGATCTACTGGCTGGGAGAGGGGG
>NW_010511396.1:438-18296 GCF_000687285.1 Phaethon lepturus
CGGCACCGCTGGGAGAGACGCGACCCGGTGCGGGAGCCCCGGTTAGCAGTTACACAATAACGTAGGGCGGTTCTGGCGTTGTTCAAATCTGTCGGAGGTTTAAGCCCCAGCTGGTAACTCACTGAAGTCAGACTTTTCCGAGGGGGTGAAATGACAGGCTCTCCCAAGACACATATGCTCCATCTCAGTGCTATTTTCAGCTTAGATTTTAGTACAGAGCTCAAAATACACACTCCAGCCATTGCCGTGCTCCTTTGGAAGGAACAGGGTGCCACCAGGCAGAATATCGCTCCCATTAAGAAGTGCTCTGAATACAAGTAAACACCGACTCGTGAAATCGTCCTGTTGCACTTGGGGGTCGTGTCGTCGCTGCGCCCAGGAGCAACGACGCATCCCGGCGTTCCTGTAGCCGCTAACCATCTGCGGATTAGCCGTCGTGCCGCCGGCTCCTACTGAAGGATGCTCAGCAGGGGCAGGACACCCGTGCCATCTGCAGGGATCATAACGGCTGAAGAAGGTGGGTGGAAAAAGGGCACAAGCAAACGAACTCTCCTCCTCTCTTGCCACTCTGTCTACCCCTGCAAGATTATAAAGCAGAGACGTCCAGCACTCGTACAAGCCGCCTCGGATCGCTCGTAGGAGCAGCACCATCCCCATTTGTCAGGGACGTATGGACACCCTGCCCACACAGACTAGGTACTTGCCCAGAGGGCCTCGACTTTAGTGAAATCTTTATGGGGCTTGAATTATTCAAGCCTTGACCTTTAGCAAATCTCTCAGTCAATGCTAGTTAATGTCCTTTAAAGTCATTGACCTTAGGTCAGGGACCGAGGGGGTGCTTCATCAATGAAGACACACGGGTTCAAAATCAAGAGAGGTTTTGTGGTATGTTTGTAAGTACCCTGGAAGAGGACCACTGGCCACACGCAGAAGAATGTCCAGCATGACAAGATACAATAGCATGGACAGAATGTTCCCAGGTGCCCTCCATGGGATCCATCCAGGATTAGGGAAGACCAAGGGCTCCTCTGCACATCCAGCTCTGCGTTCGGGAAATGTCTGGACCGAGGACCATGGTTCAGTGCACAGCAAGGATAAAGGTCAACCATGGCATCTGCAGTCAGATCTGGGGAAGTACAGGGAAGGGAGGTAGAGGTTGAGGGAAACAGCTCTGCCAACACCTCCAAGCAACTAATAGGTTTTACTGTCACCACGTGGTACCGAGCCCAGCACGCGCGTTTTGTAGACGATTATTGTGTATGTGTGCAAGATTTTGTTGAGTGACTTTCACCTCCCAAAACAAGACAATTGGTTGCACAGCTCTTAAAAGCTGAAGCTGGTTTGGTAATAAAAGATTGCTGCCCCCTCTTTAACTTTCTCTTGATAAGATTACCTCTTACAAAATTATTTCAACATATTTAGAAATAAGCACAAGTTTTATAACAAGCCTATCTTTCCGGAAGGATGGGTTTTCAAATGTGAGCATGTGTCTGTGTCCTTTGTGACGGGACCTGACATACTCTTCCGAATATTTCACAATGTTCATTAACAGTAAGGTTGCCTACATTGCTATAAACAGCAAAAGTTCTGGTTCAAACCTTCATACGAGCTCAGCACTTTTAATCTTGGACTTGAAATTGGTTCATGGGACTAGGTGAAAAGCCAATTTGGGGAAGTTCTCTGCTTTCTTCAAATTGTAAAAATGTCAATGGGAGTCATGAGGTTAGACTTATTGGGCAGGCTTCTGCCCTGATTCTAGCTAGGGGAATTATACATAATGAATTAACCACATGACTAATTTTACCTCATTTTCCGTTCTTGAAGTGTCTGCAAGCAAATTAAAATACCCTGAAATTATTCATTACCTAAAAGTACTCACAGTGAGAGGGATTTATTTCACCTTACTTTAGTCACCTAAAAGTTAGGTGTTTAGCTGAACTAGTTTTCTAGGTTTTCTCAATAGTTAAGGCAGCAAAAAGACAATTCATCCAACCCCAAAGGTAGATGTTGACACCAAGTGGGTTGAGCCAGCCTCTAGAGATGCCGCTCTCCTTCGCTATAGATAGCCCGGGTGTGTAGCTCAGATGGGACACTTGATTTTTCCACGGCCAAAATTAGTTGAAATTAATCCTAACCCAATCATTTATCACAATGTAAGTAAAAAAGCAGAGGTAAGCTTTTTCATGAAAGTTTGCTGGAAGGTTCAAGAGCGAGCAGTTTTTCATGGAGCAGGCGGATCCTGCTTTTGAAAGTGCCCGAACACCTAGCAACCACTGGAAACATTAATAGTTAAGTACCTAAATACCTTAAAGGATGGGCCCACATGTCTTATTGAATGTTTCTGCTCTCTGAATGGATGAGTTCAATCCACTGAATCAGGCTTCAGGGACAGATCACCACCACTGGTGACTGCTCTTGTGTTTCGCTTCCTCCGTGAAACTCCTCCGGTTGAACGTTGGTAGGAAACAAATGGGGAAGGGGTATGATGAATGCAGCTGTAACGGTACGGATGTGTTCCTGAGCAGAGAAAGACAGGCCCAGCTTTTTAACAATGGAAGTGTTGAGTTAGGTTTCTAAATTTGTCCTGGCTTTCAGAAACGAGGAGCAGCCGCTCTCCCACAGAGAACCTGTGAAGTACTACTCTGTATCTGTGAAAAACTAGACCATCCGTTTCAGGACCTAACCCCAGCTCCATTGCGGGACTCACAGCTCCACGAAAGAGGCTGCAGCCGCCTTAATTCTCCTGGAGAATCCGCCCCGTAGGTCGGCGGCAGCGGAGCCTCGGGGTCGCACCGGTACCGGCAGCAGCGGTATTTCCTCACCTTTAGGGGCGATACTTTCAAACCGATCCCCATTTTTAACTGCATCAGGATGCGAAAGCTTTACCTGCTCACAGGAGGTACGTGGCCAAAGCACTCTCGTACTGCTTCAAAAACACGCGGGCTGAATTTAGAGACTGAATTTAGAGACTGAACTTAGAGATATTTCTGCAGTGGCTTTCGGAAAGGTGGGGAAAGGCTCTGACGATAAGATTAGAGACACATTTTTAATCCCAGCGCTGCTTCTGCTCTGCCAGTATCACAAGGAGAGGCTGATTTACCTCCTCACCACGGCTCCGCAAGCCCCAAATGCAGCCATTTTCCACGGCTACCCTAACCAAAAAGGACTCCTTTCTACACCAAAACCTCGGGCAGAGCAGGACAAGCTCTCAGCCGCATCACGCAATTCCCTCTGCAAACAGCTCAGCTGCATTTGCGGGGGCTGCTGGGGCACCTTTTTAGAGGCCCTCTTAATATTTTGCTAAGACCCTGTGAGCCGAACACACAGAAACAGTTCTCCGTGTCCGCGCCGGCCGCGGAAGCTGGCAGCCGTCCTGCCGTCGCCGGCTTTTCCGACGGTGAAACTCCTCTTTGCTGCCGCAGCCTAGCGGGACCCTTTTGGAGCGCGTACAGAGAAGTGCAGCAGTGCCTGTTTGACGCCACGTGAGGGAATGTGAATTGTCAATTTGTTGACAGTGTCATGTTGCCACTACCAGCTTTCCCCGCGTTATTTGGAAAGGGCTCAAGTCAGTCTATTTCCCAGGCTGAGCTTCCTCACGTTACAGCTCCGCACGCCCAGAAGAGAGATGCGACCAGAGCAGAGGTTGCTTTTTAAGACAGAAAAGCCGTTTCTTTTAAAAATACTATCCCTGTCGTTAGGGCTGGGGAGACTCGGGAGAACTTACCCATGGAGCAAGCTGCCCCTGACCTTGGCTGTTCCCTCTCCCCACACCACCACTGGGCTAACGAGAAGTCCAGGAGAGCTTCATCTTCCAACGGTTTTTCAACTTGCTCCTGCAATGCCGTTATGTCAAAGCAGGATCAGACAATTGTAAAGGCATGAGGCTGGGAAAATTACTGCATTTCCCCTCCCAGCTGGGTTTGCTGATGATTTCCACTCACGCTAGGATTATTCGTTATTGACCATCCCCTCTGAGCTACAGTGCCCACCTGGCTGGCAAACCTGCAGTTAGGAACAGGATTCAACAGCACCTACATCTATAGGCACACGCAACAAATACACGTTTGTAGGCGCTTCTGGGGAAAATTGTGTCCAGACACGGAGCCGACAAACAGATTTATGCGCTAAGTACAAAAACCCACCCTCGCCCCGTGATTCCTCCAAGCTGAGGGCTGTTGCCTGGAACAGCTCCAAAAGCTGCTTTGGGAGACAAAAAACGGGGCTGGGAGGCAGGCAGCGATAGCAGGAGCCATAGTCTTCCTCCCGCTTGTGGCGATAGGTAACTCAGACTAAAAGATAAGGTGCTTGCAGGGATAAAATTTCTTCATGGCAACACAGCCAAGACAACCTAGTTCTGCTTGACGAACTCCAGGAGTTTAAATAAAAAGGTTAAACCCTTTAGTAATGGGAAGACGTTTCTAGATCATCCCTGTCAGAAGCACCGGCCGCTGTGCAGCACACACAGCCCGAGCTGGCTGCCCTGGGCACGCTGCTGGTGCAAATTTCCAACCTGCTAAGAAGATTCACAGGTTCTAGGTAGCTGCTGGAGCACGTTTCAGGCCGCCGTTACATCACGCGCTTGTGAGCTGCCTGCAGCCGCGGCTTCTGCGTAGAGACGGGACGCTAGAGCCTTTTCACAACCAGCCTCTAGCTACAGTGCGTTTTACAGCCTGCTAAATTACCGACTTCAGCTCTCCCACAGATTCCCAATACAGAATGCACTCTAGAGCTCAAGTAAAAAATGTGCAAAATTCATTTAATTCAGAAAAGCTGAGAGATCCTTGGCAGTTATATAGATATATACACACATTTTTTTACATTGCTTTTTCTGCGATGGTAGGAGAAGGAAGAGAATCACTCTACAAAACCAGTATTTCTCCTGTGCGTAAGAGGCTGCCATTTCAGGACCAATATCGCTAACATTCCTCCTGTGGCGTTCCACCAATTTCTCAGTGGCATTGTCGATATAACAGGACTTCCACTTACTGGAAGAGAAACGACTATCCTTGCTTGGAAACACAGCTCTACTTGATGCTATTCCCTTCCCTTTTTTTAATCTTTAAGTTAAATAGAGAAAGAAACGTGAGAAGTCTGAGCAATCAGAAAGGAGACGACTGTTCTTAGTTATGAAAGCCGAAGCCCGCTGCTTTAGCTTCTGGGTTGGTGCACGAGCGGGTCAGAAGCCACGAGAGCAGATGGATGGCACAGCACTAGTTAAAGTGCCCGAGGACCCAGCTTGCAGTGGAGCTACGAGATCTCTCTAAACCCCCCGCATTTGCTAAGGAATTAAACGGCAAACGTGCTGCTGCGGGGATTTGCCCCAGTGCCTCCCGTTCAGCACCCCGGGAACGCCGTGAACACAGTGCGCTTAAAGCCCCTTTTAAACCAGAGCCCCCTCCCGCGAACCGGCACGTATCGAGCTGATGGAGCGCATTTGTAAGGAACTGCTTTACACCTTGAAGACTGAAAGAATAAATCTCTTTAATAAGCTCTTGGGTTTTCCTAGTGATGCAGATTGAAGTAATATTATAGAAATGTGTAGAGTTGTCAGTAATTTTACAGGAACGAATGGAAAATGCCAGGAGGATTCATTTGTGAAATGGCAATATTTTGTGTGATTTTTTTTTTATTTTGTGGTTTTTTTAATGAATTTTTTGGTGTTAAAGATTCTTGCAAGGACAAAGAGGCTGCATTCCTACCACGCTGATCAGTGCAGTAATTGCAGACTTCCCGGGATTTCCTTTAACATCAGCCCCACTAGGTTTCCCTTTGCATCTCACTCATGCATGGGATGTCACAGCAATGCAATTAACACTAAAGCAATCAGTTATAAGAACCACCTTTACAGAGCTGGGGAACGGTACTGTTTTTTGTGAGTCAAAATCCCCAGAATGCAGACTGGACCACAAAAAAAAAAGTCACTTTAAACTTGGAAATCTGGGAAAGAACATTGATAAAATAAATACATTGAGTGCTTATGCCAAAGGTACTGCAAAACCATATGTGGGGCAAAATTCCCATTTATCGGTGGCAAAAAACCTGGGCTGTTTATCATGGCAGCATGACTGCAAATAAAACAAATATCCTCGTTGCCTCTTTTTAAGAGCAGTATTTTTTGGAGAGGCGGCAGCAGCAGCAGTGCCTGGCTTGACTAATGCTGCGGGTATCTGCCCCTGGGGAGCGCAGATGCCAGGAAATAGCTTTGGAGGGTTGTGACTAGTAGTGATCACACTGGATATTTTAGGCATATTAGCGGGCACTGCTCAGTGTAATTCTGGATTAACTCTTTTACTTATCATTGGTATAAACTACAGCATTGATGGGATTTATTTTGATGTGTTAAATATAGAGACACTCAGCCTAATGTTGGTTGACAATTTGACTGATAATATATACAAATTGACTTGTCAGATGACTTGAGCAGAGAGCAGAAAGTGGACAGGCAGTTTTGATCATCGTCCCTGCAAACAGTGCATCTCACTGGTACAGAGGGAAAGACCCAATGACAGTGCCGTCGTTTCGGCGCATCCACTTTCCCACGTAAAACTAACCTGGAAACTTGACCCGTCTTCTGCGAATAGGACATTTTGTGGGAAATCAAAGCAGAACTTGTCCTTCAGATCTCTCTGGTTGTTTCGGTATGATATACATCAATCAAAGCACTTTTATCATTGTGAAATTTTAAAGGATTTATGAAGTCTGACTAACTTAAGCTTTTTTCACACTCCTGCACGGACAATACCAGCTTCCATAGCACTCAAAACAAAGTTTCTCAGCTGAACCCTTCTTTCAGAGGAAGGAAAGATTTCTTCAGACGGAAGCTCCACCGCTGCCCTCACTCCCATCCCAGCGCTCGCTCAGCCCGCACACATGCCAGCTGCCCCTTGGCAGAGGCGGCAACTGCCGAGGGTCTCGCTCCTCGCCCCGATTTTCCCTTGTAGGACTTTACCATCGGTCAGACTCGGCTGACATCCGCCAGCGGGTTTGGAAGGCATCGGGGGAGAAGAGGGTTGGCCGAGAGTGCAGCCACCAGAGCGTCATTTCATTAGGGAACCGGGTTAAAAAACCTGCTGATGGAGGCTGGGACAAAAGTAGACACAGTGTCAGGATCTGTAGTGTCTAGATTTTGATATGCAGGAGGTGTCTGTCCAGTATAGTTTGTACAAACGATCACTGTTCCACTCCATTAAGTCCTCATTAGAGCAGCATACTGCACCTTAAAAGTACCTTAACCTTAAATTACCAGTATCCAAGCAAAAGAAAGAAAAAATAGCACATCAGGACCTAGCCGGAAAGATCCAGCACGTGTCAATTAAGACGACAGCCAGCGTGTTTAAAGACACAGCTTCTCAGAAGAGCATCAACGCGTACCAGGATGCTGGAGCTTTAATAATTCACAATTTCCTCATTGAGGTCTGATGATGCTAAAATAAGGTGTTGAAGCTTGATTAGTAGTAGGAACATAGCAGCTTAACCTCTAACATTTAGCCTTCTCCTCTGGATCGAATTACTGATCTTTATCTTGTTGAGCTGTGCTAGCAGTTGGCTTGGGAACATTACACCTTTCTAAAAGCTGTCAATCTTTGTCAGTGTCTTTGCACAATGGATTGGAAGAGCTATTTTTAAAGGACTATGTCACCTTTTTGTAGGGATGAGATTTTTATAGTATATCGAGGGTTTTTAATACATGTTGCCACATGCTCAGTATCACCTATAGGCCTGACTGAGAATGACTTCTATTAATTTTACTATCGTTTCTAGTGAATGGGTGTGAAGAGATGAAGAGCCATCAGAGTGGGGTTGGAGAAATCGTACCTTAATTTATTCATTAACACGTCGATTTCGGGGTTTCATTTTCATTTATTTTTCTGTCAAGGGGTCAGTTCATTTTTCCGTGTACAATGGATTTCTTCAACATTAGATTGAGATATATTCCCCCAGCACTGTATCATTAACACAGTCTTACTTTAATGCATCATTTTAGCTAAGAGTAGTAACAAAGTGGTGCAAATACACAACAGGAAAAGATTTACTAAGATTTGCATAAGTTTTCTATAGAAATATTGAAAGGTGACATTACTAAATTACAGACTGGCTTTTGCAAAGGATGGTGTCTTCCTCTTGTAAAACTGATCTCTGTATTTTTGTAAGGATGAAAAAACCTTCACATGGAGGGTTTTTCCAGCATCCCAGAAATCCACGTATAGACTTCTGGTTAGACATGAAAGAGCACCAGCTTGTCCTTTTAAATCAGTTTGCAATAAACAATAAAAGTACCTGTACAATTGGCATCAGCTCCTTTATAAGCACCCCCCTCTAGGACAAGGGCATCGAGACATACCATGCTCGTTCTCTTCTTCACGGGGAATGGTGGACTAGATGTTGTCAATCGTACTTGGACTACTGATAATGTTTCCCTCTGTACTGTCTGTAGTAGCTAGATATCGCATCTACACAGCTTTCAGCAGATGCTGAAATTCCCTCTGAGGCACATTCCCACTGGCATTTTTCCTACTAAATTTTTTTGTCTTCTACTAGTAAGTCTTTTGTGGCAAACTAGATTGTAGGTGCTTGCGTGTGGCTGCAGCAACACTGGAGAAGGACAAAACTGTTTTCAAGTCAACTTTGAGGTCTGAGTTTACGTCACTCCTACTCCGGTGTGAAACCAGGCACCATTTCATTCAAAGTACAGTAACCTAATCTATAAAAACCAGAGGATTTGTCTCTAACTTAAACACGCTTACTCCAAGTTTACAACATACAGAATTGGGAACAGAATTTGGCCCAGAAAGTTTGTTTGAAAACATGTATTTATTCCCATCTGTTTCTGCTGCGGCTGCTAATATATATATGCTTGCCATGAAAAATACTTTAAAACTCGATAAACCATCATACTAAAATAGGATAAAATGTTTTTATAGTAACAATATCTCTCACTACTTTGGGACCTTTCATGCCAAAGTACCCTAAAGCTCTTTATAAATGTAGCAAACTGATATATACATGCTTCATCTACAAAGATCATTTCACCCACACTGAACGGCAGGGACATGCAATAGCTTTTTTCACAGCTGGCAGCACCTTAAGGTAGCTGACGAAACAAATCACAGGTTACACAGGTACAAAATAAGAGCGTTTCTGTTTCTGGGAAACATTCACTTTTTCATTGAATAAAGGTAGTCGTTCTTTTAGCAGTTTATCAAGGTCGAATTATATAATTGCAATCGTTTGGCTCCATATAAATTCCTGAAATACATCCCCTTATCCCAAAAAGAGAGAACCCTTCCTGTTCCGGGCAAACACCAACGCGCTGCCACGGAAAAGGACACCAAAGGTGGTGGGCGAAGTCCTGGTCTGCCTCGTGCAGAGCCAGTTACCCAAAATGCAGCATCCGTAGGGCCACCCACACCCCAGAAACGTACCGTGACACCTTTTTGCCCTCGTAAATAAGCAGTGAAGAGCTATCAGAGCTGCTGGAGCCAAAATTAAGTTTTTCTTTAATCCCGACCCCCGGTCAAGAGCCCCATCTCCCTTCCAAGCCTGAGCACAGTGCTCGCCTGTGCTGCTTTCGGTCTGCTCCCCCTCCTATCAAGTCACCTCCTTATTAATGGTTTGTCATGTGCATCCCTTGACAGGGACGCTCACGTTGCTAACTACACCGCTAACGCAGTCGCAGCGGCAACCACAAAAAAGCTGTAACCACAGCAGGGCCGTGCCGGCCGGGAACGCATCACGCCCGCGATCCACCGCGCTCCTCCTTGCTGCCACCTCCGCAGCCAGAGACCCCGCGCTCCGGCCTTTACGCGTCTTTTTTCCACCTTTATTCCAAGTCGGAGGCCCATACGGAGGCCAATACCCCGGAGGGTGGAGAGGCAGTTTGTGTTTCAGCCCCGCACGCTCCTGCCAGGCCAGCGAAACGCAGAGTGGGAGCGCGAATCGAAGCTCCACCAAGCGCTCAATTTTCCCAACGTGTCACCATTACAGGAACACTGGTGCTAAATAACTTTGTGGCGGCTCGCTGTGAAAATCAAGGTCACAATGGCCCTCTGCTTAATCTGTGGCGTGATGATCTCCTGTTCCGACAGCTGACCAAACGCCACAGGAACGTGGTTTCAAAGCTTTTCATAGCTGCTTTTGTGCGTGTGAGGTTTTATCTCCTGTTTTGTTGCTTTTCAGTGCAGTGCTGATAAGGAAGGAAGACATTTTTGAACTGGATCTCTTCCCAAGGGGTATGAGTAGGCAGAAACTGTCCCACATGTGGACTAGTTTTCTACTGCAAGGATAAGGGTCACATTTATAGGAGTGCCAGACACTGAGAAGTGCTCTCAGAAAACCCGAAGTTGTCTTATCTTTTTCTTTTCCTGCAAACCTGAACGGCAGAACTTTTCTCTTAAGCTTTTGGCCATAGTGGGAAACAGGAATATGTTCCTCAAAGCAGGAGAAGACCAGGAACCCCAGCAGAAACTGGAATCCCAGTACGTGACTCCCAGTCAGCTATCATTATTCCTCAGCGAATAATATTATCTTGTGATTGCATTCACAATAAATAAAAAATTAAATGCTGCATGGAATACCTGAGTACGAAGGGATCCCACCAATTCATTCAAAACAGTTAATAATCTTTCCATCTTTCCGTTATTCTCCTGTCCTCGTACCGCAGGGAGCAGCCCTAAGCTAACTGGGCACCAGCAGTTGCACCCACCGTTCACAACACTTGTGACCCGGCATGCCCTATTCCTCATTGCCGTATGAAATCCCAAAGAGGAATAGGATCACCGTACCGCGTAGCAAAGGTGGCTCCTCCTCATTTAACGACGTGGCATGGAAGTCTCAATGGAGACAAAAAAGGTCCCACAGAAAGAATTTCTGCTTGCGTTGTTGTTCTCCTGAAAGACACAGCGCTGTGATACCATGGCATTGACTGCCAAGACGACTACTAGATTGACTAGTAAATATGTATTTTAGTGGAGCTCAGCAGAACAATATCCCCTGTAACATAAGTCTTTCCATTAGTAAGACAGAGGTACTCAAGAACGTTATATCATCTTTATTCCTTCTGGAAGGGCTTCACTACCATTACTATAAAAAAAGGGCCTCAGAGATTGTAAATACATTTAAGTAACTCTGACAAAACAATAGGATCTGACTAAAACGTGGGGTGTTTATCTCATCTGTCAGTCTGATATGGGATAAAAGCCACAGCAGCCATGACAGACTCAACAGCACCTCTCCCTGATAATTATTATCCCTCTACTATGATGCTTTTTCTACTAACAGTGTACGCTGTACCATACTAGCCGTATTTGTGTTTCTTTTTAAATAGAGAAAGGTTGATTACAGCAGATGACTCTACCTATCTCCCATTAAGATACGCAATTTATGGAAATGAAATTCAGTGGGTCTGAAGTATTGCTAAACCCAAACAGTCAGAGTATGAGTCAGGCCCAATGTCTGTCTCCCTCCCCCAGATCAAAAGACTGCAATATTGTGAGATGTTTTAAAATTAAATACCGTTTTAAAAAGTTGCCTTTTTATCTGACTGTTTCTAAGCTTCACTGTACTTCCAGGTTTTATCATCAACTATTTTTCCATACACGTGAAAACCAGGTAACATACCTTATATTTTTTCTAAATGAGACAGCCCTAGACACTGGATAGAGGAAAAGCAAAATTCACTGAAAATAGGTTCAAAATAATGAGTTTGAATCAAATACCTGAAAAATGACTGAGCTTCTCTGGGCTACATAATGGTCAGCACTCACTGGCCATCATAAAATCGTGACCCAGCTGAAGGCAGTCAGAGGAGTATGGATGCTGTTGGCTATTGATCCTCTACAAAGGTACACACCAAATCAACAGTCCTGTGAAGACAGATTTCTTGTCTGTATTCTCCTAAGAAGGCGATTGAAAACAATCGTCATTTCTAGTGTTTTCAAATTAAAAAAGATGTTGATATCTCCTGTCACTGCAGATTCCACCCAGACAGCTGTACTAAAAAGCAAAAGTGAGATACAGCATATCAGAGACTGATTCCCCTAACGGGGCACCTACATGCATGGCCTGTCCTGCAACGAAGATAAAACGAAGTACAAGCCTAGAGAAAGAGCAAATGCTTTACATCCTCACTGCTCCAACATGCAATGGTTAATATTATTAAGAGCATGGGTTATTATTGGCGCTCGGCGCACAGATGTGCGTGCAGGCAAGAGATACACACATTTTTACCTCGCCTTCATTTGAGGGCTTCAGAGAGTCTAGCGATGATGTTTCATTCATAGAATATCAATACAAATTCAAATCAATTTAACCTTAGTTAAATATAAAGCTCTCGCCACCCTGAGAGGCAAACGGTTTCTCCTTGCTCTGATCACTTCACCTGCCTTGGAAGTACCTGTCACCTTTCGGACAGAGCGCTCGCTGGAAACGCAAGTGCATTTGAGAGAGGATAAAAGACTGGTGTAAAAGGTGAAGAGCCAGTTGGGGTGGCTCAAGAAAACAAGAGTTAATCAAATTGGATTGATGTGGAATTCTCCGGTCACAATCTAGGGATATACTCAAACTTTGGCTTTATTTCAAGAACCTGCTTTGCTGGGATCCCATTCAACACAATTCATGCAATACTCAGGTCTCAGTGAAGGAAGGAGAGCGTTTGTGTTCAGGTCTTTCGCCACGCGCTTTGCTGAGTCAACGCTTATGCTATTAATACCATAGCATTGACAAAAATCTGACGGTTTCCTTAATAGAGGCCTGTCCTCAGAAGAACCACAACTCTCTCCCTTCGGTGGGACGAAGTCAGAGCGCTCCTCGCAGCAGGTTAGAGGAGATCTCCTAGTCGTTCACAGCAAACGTAACCCGCACCATGGTGGTGCTACCTACAAGGTGTGATGAGCCAAGTGGGCCTTGACATCTGTTCATGTCACCAGTGTCCGTGGGATTTCTAGTGGCCAGGACATGCATTTTTTTCATCTCCTCCAAGCGGTAAATACGGAAAATATTTGGCCAGTATTTTAATACATATATGACAGAAAAAGTACTCTCTCTATTCTCTTAAGGCAATAACTGCAGACAGACCTTCACCCTTTCTGTATGTCCAATACATGCTTATAGATTAAGATCGACCTCATAAAAGACTGGAAATATATTGTTTTAAATCCCTTGAACATTATTAACAGTCAGTTAGTTAATTTATCTGTATGGGAATGTCTAAGGATTCATCAGAATTAATACATCCTAAATTTCTGATTAGTGGAAAGGAGAAATACTGTACCAATCACCCAGTTAATTCACTGAAGTGTTTTATTATACGCACAGATATTTAGTATCGAGATGTCATATTCCCATAATGAACACAATAAAGGATGAATGACTGGTAAGCTTTCAGCTCACGATACCTATAAAATCTAAGTGTTAGCAAGGTGTTATATACAGATTAATTTATAGATACCTATTAACATACCGCATGCTCTCCTTTGTATGGCTACAACGTCTCAACCATGGAAGATAACTAAGATGTTATATGGCAAAAGTTAAGACATGCATCACTCCACACTGCCGGGGGTGGGTTCAAAATGGGATCCCTCCATGCGGCAGATGCATGGCCATGAACAAGAGAGACTGTTGGGGTAGATGTAGATTTTACAAAATAATTTAAAAAAACAGTCCTCTTGTTAATAGAAACCTGTCAGCTTTTGTCACTAGCATGATATTTGGAGCCAACATATTCTTGAGGACCATAGACACACATCCATGGTGCTGCTGTGTTCAGTGAGAGCTGGGTACCAGAAGGCAAAAGAAAAGGCTGGGCTTAGGGCTTAAAAAAAAAAAAAAAAGCACCACAGTCTTAATCATAGTCTTTCTTTTGGGAAAAAAGAGAGTTGTTTTCTTCTGGCCATCAGATTAATTCAACATAGCATCTAAACAAATAGCTGACAAAGATGATTTTTTTTTAATAATAGATGTTAAAATGTGAGTCCAAACAAAAGAAACATACCTACAGAATGGCTGCTCTGAGTATAATGTGTATCGCTAACCATTATATGTGTCTGTTCTGAGACCAGAATTACAAAAGGCCAAATTTTCTTAAAAGCATGTTAAAATATTAATAGATATCCGAACCAGTTTTATTGCACGGGCTGCCAGTCTTATGAACTATTACATCACACGGCGAAGAAGGGTAGGAAAACCGCCCAGACGCTGGCGATCTGCTGCGCTGAGTAGCATCATGAAAATCTAATAGGAGATGGTGAGATTGAACATTATAGCTGGCAGCAAGTCTGGTGTGGAGGGGTTTACTGGGAGCGCTGGCAATAAATTTCACGACATCCAACATGCTAATTCTGTAAGCCTGCGGAGGGCATACTCACAGTCCCACACACTTACAGACATACTCTGAAGACCAGCGGAGTAGAGCCACAGCGGAGGCAAAGACGTCTGTTATCTGGTTATTTTTTTGTCATAATTGACATGAAGTGACTATCGCTTTTGAAGAGGAGCCATACTGAATCTAGCTCAGAAGTCAGCCTGTTTCTCAAAATTATCCTTCCTCCATCGCTCACCGGCTCATTTTTGTGTGGTTACTTGTGCGTGCTAAGGCTGCTTTCATTAATTTTTTTACTTGAAGCAGCGAAAGCCTCAAAGTATCTATTTGGGGGAGAGGAGACGCAACATATTACAACTAGGAGAAGTAAAATGCAATAGCGGGTTTGATCCTTTGCCTATGTGTTTCATGCAAAGGTTAGTCGATGACAACCACAGGGCTGGGAGTGCTGGCAAACTTTGGATGAACTTACGCAAATTTAGCTATAAACTTGATCCCAAGTCCACTCACATATACTAATCAAGTGCTGATTAAATAATAAACAACCAACCTCCTGATTCTGCTCCCATTAAAAGTTAACTAGTTTTACTCTTCCATATAAAAAGAGCCAGCCTCTCAGACTGCACACAGCCCAATGAGACGTCCAAAGAAATTCCAACCAGCTTTGAAACACTTCTGCAAACCGAGTTGGAAAAGCTGCCAGCATGACCATGGAGTCATACTCCACCTGAAAAATACTCAGGAAAAATCTTTGAGTTCATGCTGGAGTCTTGAGCTACCTTCCAGTCTCAGCCAGCTCTGTGGACTAGGTCAGAGAACCAAATTTTCATGCTGTTCAAAGGGAAATATCCCATTACGCCTTATCTAATTTTCTTCATTGCAGAGACATGGCAAGGCAAATGGGTCTGCCATCCACCTCGGTTTTGCAGAAGATCATCCCTGCTTGCACAGCAGTGCCAGAGGAACAGCAGTAACCTTCCTCTGGCACCATTCATGAAAAAACTCTCAGCCAAAATCTCCCATCCAAATGAGCTCAATTTTAGACAGGAGTATTTTAAAGCAGAGAAAACTAGTCCTGCATGGTTTACCTATTACCTTTTTCTTCTGTTATCTGAGAAAATTCTAAGTCTGAATACGTATAAGGACAAATAATCTATACATACTTTCCAGCACTTACCTGTTTTGAACCTGAAGACAATATTAAAAGAAATTCAGCAGAAAAGTACAGAGCTCAGAGATACTAAGTAGTTCTGACTTTGAAAGCATATGGCAAGGTAGCACAGAGACTCTCAAACTGCCCCTGCCTAATGAAAGGTTTGGGATTATAAATATTCAGCTGCAAGAAAAGCTTCAGCAGGAACTCCTGCTGTATTAGACACTACCTACAAGACATGTGGCATTCATCCCACTCCTTCCTGAGCTGGTTTTTTTAAGCTGCTGTGATTGCAAATTATACTGCTGTACAAACTGGAAAAGGCAGGTCCACTGTGGCCGAGAAACCTGCCCAGGGTAAATCCGAGATGCTCCGGTGGTGGGTGCCATGCCAGCACCGAGCGCTCCCCCACAGGGGCACGGACACACCGACCCTTTCTCGCTTTTATGGGCACGGTGATGGAAGACTCAAGAGCACAAGAGAAGGGTTTCTCTCAAGCTGTGTTATTTAAGTGCCAGTATTTCCCCCGTGTTCCTCTCCTTAGCATGAATAGTCCTTGAATTTTTTAAATTATTATTTTTCTGTGAAAACACTGAGCCTCAGCAATCACTTCCTAGCTGTTACTGTATTGTGTTTGTAGAGTAATAAAAAAAGAGTTCTAGTATTCCCTGGCAACACCTTAACCGATTCCAGCACCACATGTGCTAAATGGAGTCATCTGCTTTGGGCTGTGACTCCGTTTCCAAGCTCGATAAATGGGCACTGCCCTATGACTTCGTGTCAGGCAGGCGGGGGCACCGGGGTTGCGGGCAGTAAACCCCCAGGGTCTCCTCGGGTACAGGCCACACACTGGAAAAGTGAGAGGCTATGGAGCGTAACTGTTTTACAGGCCAGTTGGAAGCTAACTCCCCTGATTAGTCTGTTAGGCTAGTCAAAACTTCAAGCCGCAGACACTTGGATGTGCCCAGGGTGGAAAGCAGCGGTAACGAGGTCCCGGACCTGCTGATGGAGAGGGTGCGGTCCAGGCAGCTCCCGCAGCACTTGATGCACCTATCCAACAGACTCCAGGACCCCTCACGAGCGAAGAGCATTCTGCTGCATCTTGGACAATAATATCTGTTTTCTTCAAGTGTGGGGTGAACAGTCATTTTTAATGGTTGAAACTGTTTTGAAGATGTAAAATGCCTTAAAAACATCAATCTGTTCATTGCTCTCTTCGTTGACCTAGTTGCAGCTGGTGACAGCAGAAGAGATTTGTGTACCGTCACGCTATGTACAGGTTATGTACAAACCACATGATTTCTGATTTTATCCCTCCTGATTGGGCTCATGTTTCCTGTAAAGGGTTTTGACTAATTGTGGTTTTGACAAGAGTGGCATCATGTGCTGCTTTGTGAGCAAACGAGCTCAAGTCAGTAAGTCAGACGGTCAGTCTGGAAAACAGATCCATATTCCTAATCCTTAAGGCTGATATAAAGCAGAGATAAGTGTGTTTGTGATGTAGAGGTTACACTGGGTAAATATAATTTGAGAGAAATGAACTCTTGAGAGAGAAGAACTGGAAACAAGATGTCCTAGTAACAAGGATTTCTAAGAAGTGGATCATCTGATTTTTTCTTCATTACTTTCAGGCTTGAACACAACTATTTATCCTCTCAATTTATGCCCAGGTTTATGGCCTTCAAGTTGCAAAAGGGTTCTGCTTTTTTTTTTCTTGCTCCTCTGACCACTCCTCAGAACACTGCAGGTGAATGAGTTTCTAGCAGGAACCACAGAAAGATTGGTTCTCTGCATCTCCTCTCGCCCAGCCTGTGAAGAGCCTCCAACCAAAGCAGAAGAGCCTCCTGCCTTAAAGGAAATATCTTTCCAGTTCAGCTTGTTATTCAAGCACAAAGCAAACAAGCTGTGTTTGAACTTCGGAACACCCGAACCTGAACTAAGCTTAGAAAGTTGCAAAGAGCTTGCGACTCGCTAGCGCAACTCGTATTTGGCTCACTTGCACAGTTTCCAGTTAAGGCATAAAACACCAGATGACACCATATAATTTGTCTTCCAGGCATCTTCTGCAGCATCACTGGCTAGTTCCTCTGCTTCCTCCACTCATTTCAGACCTTAAGTACCTTCCATCAAAGCATTTAATGGCAGAGAGATTTTTTCCAATAACTCACAAGATGCAAACTCGAGACTCTTGTTCAAACAACCGCGGGCAGTTACAACAGCCCTGTGATCGTTCTGCAGCTATTAAAGTTTAGATCTTATTGTCCGATTAGCAGCAGAGGCATTTTGCCTCGGTTCTTATTTCTCTCATTTCCCCCCCTCATAATAAAAGATATATCCTGCTCAGTCACTCACAGCTTTGTTATTAATATTGATCAGTTATAGGGAAAG
>NW_010511396.1:18327-22949 GCF_000687285.1 Phaethon lepturus
TTTTTAATATTTTTTTCATTTCAGCTGGGCCCTCTTGCTCCCAGTGCCTTGCCACCGCCACCCACCTTAGCATCCCTGTCTGGCGCGGGTGAAAGCCCTCTACAGCAATGCCTTTGAACTGCATAGAAAAAAGCAACTATTAGGTAGGGGATGCCGAGGGATGATGTGAAAAGGAAACCTTTCACGTAACATAACAGCGAGCCCTCTTTTGCAGCCAGCTTTGGTAGTTTTCACCGTTACAGCAGTTCTGCTACCTTACGGCTTCCTCATAACAAATCACAAAGACCTAGAGAAAAGTCCACCAAATCTTGAATCAGCAAATCAGATCTCTTCAGGGATCCGTCTCTGCAGCTAAATGAACTCCCTAACTAACCCGAAGGGTCGGAGAGATGAAAGTTGGAGCCTGGCTTTGGAGATCGCCGCGGGGACTTCCCCGGACGGGATACCTGGAAGCTGCCCTGGGCAGGGAGGTGCTAGAAGTGCAAACCACAGGGAAAATTACGTGAAAGTAGCTGACAAAAAAAGAAAATTAATTACACAGATCACATCTACAGCATACGGACTAGGTGTTACGGGCCTATTTCTACATGACTCAGGGGCTGCATCGTCATGAAAACCTGTAAAGGGCTTGCTCCTCCCCAGCAGTTGACAGAAACCCTGCAGAGCATCGGTCTCTATCCTCAGGAACCTAAATACTTGCTTTAGAAACACAGATTAGGTTTGGATGCTTACAAATACCGAGCTCCAGCATTACAGCGGTCAGGATGCTGCTCAGCACCTCCTGGCTCTGCTACCCGTCACGCACACTGCAGTTCCCGCATCAGAGCAGAGCCACGGTGTCACTTGCCATCATACGGTTTCTCTATTTTCTCTAGATAAATGGCGTAAAACACACACTTTCCCTTTATTTGGACAGTTTGAGTCAAAGAACTGCAGACACTTATGTGCTTATTTCTAGAGTAACTCAGGTTTAATTACCAAATGATTCTTCAGCCTGAAGTTTTTTTTGTCATACAGGACACTTTCTTCTACAACTGTGTTAACTTTTTTTTTAAGGCAACAATTAACTGCAGATGTATAATTTATTAATAAGTGCTTTTCTTACCAGGGAGAGTTAATCCAGGTTATCAAGGCTCTCCAAGGGAAGAACTCAGCTGAATCAGAAGCACATCCAAGCACAAGCACCATTTATATAAAGTATCACACAATATTATTTTATACTTCCAGTTTCAAAAAGGCTGTGTACTTTTTCCCATTAGACTAACAAATTACAGCAATTGTGGTCAGCAGTGTGGACGTTTCTCTGCAGAGCATTTGCCCCCTGGGAGGAAGGAAATCAGAGGGGTGTTAAAGCAATATTGTGCCTTCCACTCAGTGTGCTGAGTTGCCTGATAATGGTTAGCTAAGAGAAGCCATAAAACTGCCATTACTGCCACCAGTGGGTGTTACTGTATCTCAGTAACCCTCCTGCAAACAGGGGTGGGGTGGGGGGGGGAATAAAGAAAATCGGAATAGGAAAAAGAAAAAAGGAACTAAGTGAACAGATAGGGGAAATTTAAAACACCATTCTCTAGTTGAACTTGTTATTCCTATGGATTTTTTCAGAAATACATTGTTTGGATTTTAAATTCAGGTGCTGTTGAATCCATTCAGGAAGAAACATTTCCCCAGGCTCTTCCCCACTGACGTCCCAAGCAGATTCAAACTCTTCTGAAGAGGCTGAAGGGCCTCTTGTACTTTGATTTTTGGCTGGATTACAACATAAGAGCCAAAACGGCATCAAGGGGCTGCTCTGCTTGGTTTTCCCATCAATCTCTAAGAGAAAATAGATGGAAGCTGGTGGGAAAGCCTGTTCTGGTGAGATTGAGGATTCCCTTTTCCAGATTCAGGGTACAGCTTGGGTAGCTTAAATATTTGATGAAGAACAACCATCCAAACACTTGGCTGCTGGTCCTAAGGTTTAGTTTGGGGTCCCTCACCTGTGTCTTCCAATACAGGGGCTTCTCTCCACCTTTCTTATTACAACAGGCCTGGCCCATGGGCTGGTCTCACCAGGTTTGCAGCACTCATCTCATTTTTCTCTTCCCTAAGGGAAACAGATGTCTTGCATCTTCTCTGCAAAGACAAACGGATCCCTCAAAGTGTCACGGAAAAATTAATGTCTTTTCCCTTTACACCATAATACAACATTTTCATACCCCTCGATCACAAAAAACAGAAAAGCTTTGGAATTTTATGCTTGGTAGCCCAGGGATTTTGGGTCATGTGCATTTATATCTGCTATGTACCATGCATGGCTCACAGCCTACCACATACATTGTATATGATTGCGGCATTGGCTATACCAGGTACCTAAATGTCTCCGTGACAGCACCTGGGCAGCATCTGTCTAAACACTAGACAGGTTCGATTCCAAATTCCTGCAAGTTCCAGGTGTATGCAGATGTGTGGTTTCACTTTTGCTGGGTCTCCCTGCAAAAGCAGTGTTACAGAACAGGTGCGAATCAATAATATTATTGAATTGCCTCAAGTGTTAGAAAATGAGAGCATTTGAAATGGCACAGAAGTAAACAGGACATTTTCATTACATGCCTCACTACATGTTTCCTTGTTGGGCTATAAATTAAGCTTTGTAAACATTTTGTGTGTTTCCCCCCGCCCCCAGTACATTGAATATGTAAGAAAAATGCCTGCAGCAGTGAACCTTTGCAGTCTCACATGTAAATGAGAGAACATGTTTTGAACAGGTAAATTATCCTGCTATAATCCATATTTATCAGAGCTATTCCAAGCTTTTAGACAAAGAAATATGCATTACATAAATGCTTGTGAACATTTGCCCTTTAAGACACGTCAAAGCATCATTTAAGCATAGGAAGTTTCTTTTGAACAAAAAAAGCGTACTAAAAAGCACTTCAAAGAATATACCAAAATATACTGCTGTATACCCCATAAGGTAAGCAGAACACAGGTAGACAAATTCATTGTCCTGCACAAACAGGCAAATAACTGGTATCTTGCACAGTGACTATTTGATGTAAAAAAATATTGATGGGAGAAGCTTACAACAATCACTTACAATTAAATGCTAAAGAAGAGGTCATTTTTAGGTAACGGGGATAACATTAGGAGTCTAATAAAACAGCAAAGGTCAGAAACGACAAACTTTGTTGCCCGGGGTGGTGTATGTACACAGCGCAAGCTCACCTGGACCCCACCGCTTGCAGCCAACAGGTAGAGGAAAGAAACCAAAAAAACCCCAAGAAAATCACTTCTTCATTGTATTTCCCTGCGCCTCGAGTCCATGCCTTCGGGCAACAACCCCAGTCTAAGACAGGGCACCCGAGCCCCAGCCAGGAGCCAAGCACAGCTTTCCTGAGCCCCAGCCTCGCAGCGACCCGCAGCACTACGCACAGGCACGGATTCTGCTGCTTTTGAAGCCCGCGGAAACCCTCGTGCAGACGTCAATAAGATCATTAATTTACCTATCACCTAGAGGGGGATTTCAGTTCCAAGAGGAGCAAATCTCGGCTCTTCCTCTCACTTCAGTGCCACCCAGCAAGTATGCTGGCTGGGCAGGAGGGATTCCCTCAGCCTGCTGACAGCAGCAATATTTTGCAATTCCAGCTCCTGCTTCATGAAATTTGCGTTATATCCACGTTTATTATTTGGCCCCATTTCAGTGTCTCTGAAATTCCAGAACTAAAAATTGCCTTTTATTGCCAGATGTTCATATGACAGCGTGAAATGCCATCCCTTACCTTATACCCTTTTTAACATGATCTGCTTGACCTTTTCTTCATTTAATCTGAACATAATTATATAGAAATAATGTTTTAAATATCATGTGCAAACAGCATGTTAAAATTGTCAAAGTCAAAACATTTTAATGGACTGGGAATTTGAATGCCTGTACTTGAAAGCCTGGTTTATTTTGACAATATTGCTTTTTCTCCATAGTTACCTCTGACCTCCAGTATTACTCTCAGTGGATTATTTTTTCACTGAGGGAGATGCTTAAGCATGGACCAGAGTAGATAAGTGATACGGTCAAATTGCTACTGGCAAACCCTGGAATTACTGACCGCTTTAATAGCTCCTGCTGACCTCCAGATGAAACTTCACCTTTGGTTATTAACATGTCTCTCTACTTTTATGATTTTTTGGAACATAATTTGTCACAGTTTTTATCTGCACAGAGCAAGCGTTAGGCTTTTAAAAATGTGAGTTATCTTTTTACAACTGCTAACAATTACACATCGCAGAACAGACCAGTCCGGAAACCAATTATGAAAAGACCTGCATGGGAAGTGCCTTCAGTCTTGAAGTTTGAATTATAGATTTCTGAACTATAACTGCGTTACAGCCCGCATTCAAGAACTAGAAATGAGAAACCAAACTTTGAAAGGGCTTGTAAGATCAGCAAGATAAGATAAGGGTGTAGAAATTAATTGCCCTTGTTTTGTATTAAAATCTGATAACGGGCTGGCAAAGCTGCTCAAGATCGGAGCAGTCGGTGGGGCCGCGTCTTCAGTCACAAATTAGCGTTTGCAGTCTCACGGGCACCGGGCTCCGCACGCTGGAGCGCGCGGCGCGGCATCCTCAGCGCAGAGAGCCTGGCC
>NW_010511397.1:0-991 GCF_000687285.1 Phaethon lepturus
GGTTTAATCAGACTGAGGGGAACTGGACAGCAATCGCACTAAAAATATCCCACAGTGACAGCGGCGCGAGCAACTACTCAGAGGGATATAGGGTGCAGCCATGGGCGGACTATTTCTGGGGACGAAGCACCACCAACAAAAACCAAAGGATAAATGCCACTTGCAATCTGTCAGAAGGGTTGTGGTGGTTGTGTGGAGATCAATTGGCCAGGAAACAGCTGCCCGGGAACTGGTCAGGGGACTGTACCATGGGCGTCCTAGTTCCTAATTTGCAGATAATTAATCAGACTGAAATTAGCGGTATCATTAGAGGAACATGGAAAGCTTTTAGGGCAAAGCGCTCTCTAACTACAAATCCTTTGGTGAGATATAATATTGGTTTTCATAGCTTTGTGCAGGCGCTTTTTCCATCGCTAGGAGTAGTTTCCATCGCTAGGAGTAGTACAGCTAGAATTGTCGGCAGAAATAGAAATTATTGCTAATCGCACTGCAGACGCAATTTTAGGCTTGCAGCGAGAGGTCGAATCTCTCAGAGCGGTAGTATGGCAAAACCATGAGGCGTTAGATATTCTCACTGCTCAAGCAGGTGGAATCTGTACTCTGATAAACGAGACCTGTTGTGCTTTTGCGGATAACACCAGATGAATACTTACAGATGTTAATGACATTTGGAAGTACACCAAGGTATTACATGCCGTGGCGTCCGACGATACCTCTTGGTTTGACAAGTTATTGCAGGATTGGGGCCTTTCAGGGTGGTTGAAAACTCTGTGTAAAATGATACTCTTACCATTAGCCATCTTTTGTTGTCTTGTTGATTGTTCCCTGTTTGCTTTCATGTTTGCATACCATGTTGCAGCAAATGGTCCATCAGGTTTTGTTTGTAGAAAAACAAAAAGGGGGAGATGTTGAGATTACCTTGCAGAGGCTTCACCTTGAGAAGGAACTGTGGCACTACAAGATGGTAACAACCAAGGAGGAAGGGGAGAAG